>NC_058081.1:51499363-51799363 GCF_014858855.1 Bufo gargarizans
CTGCCTCCTTATACTGATAGTACTACTGCCCTCTCCATTCACTGCCTCCTTATACTGATAGTACTACTGCCCTCTCCATTCACTGCCCCCTTATACTGATAGTACTACTGCCCTCTCCATTCACTGCCCCCTTATACTGATAGTACTACTGCCCTCTCCATTCACTGCCTCCTTATACTGATAGTAGTACTGCCCTCTCCATTCACTGCCCCCTTATACCGATAGTACTACTGCCCTCTCCATTCACTGCCTCCTTATACTGATAGTACTACTGCCCTCTCCATTCACTGCCCCCTTATACTGATAGTACTACTGCCCTCTCCATTCACTGCCTCCTTATACTGATAGTACTACTGCCCTCTCCATTCACTGCCCCCTTATACTGATAGTACTACTGCCCTCTCCATTCACTGCCTCCTTATACTGATAGTAGTACTGCCCTCTCCATTCACTGCCCCCTTATACCGATAGTACTACTGCCCTCTCCATTCACTGCCTCCTTATACTGATAGTACTACTGCCCTCTCCATTCACTGCCCTCTTATACTGATAGTAGTACTGCCCTCTCCATTCACTGTCCCCTTATACTGATAGTAGTACTGCCCTCTCCATTCACTGTCCCCTTATACTGATAGTACTACTGCCTTCTCCATTCACTGCCCTTTTATACTGATAGTAGTACTGCCCTCTCCATTCACTGCCCCCTTATACTGATAGTACTACTGCCCTCTCCATTCACTACCCCCTTATACTGACAGTACTACTGACCTCTCCATGCACTGCTCTATTTTGCCGAGAGTACTACTGCCCTCTCCATTTACCACTCCCTTATACCTAGAGTACTACTGCCCTCTCCATACTTATACTAGGTGTACTCCCCTCTGACTGCTCTCTTATACTGGATCTACACTCCTCTGACTTCTCTATAATACTAGGTTTACTCTCCTCTGACTGCTCTCTTATACTAGGTGTAGTCTCCTCTGACTGCTCTCTTATACAAAGTGCACTCTTCTCTGACTGCTCTCTTATACTAGCTGTACTCTCCTCTGACTGCTCTCTTATACTAGCTCTACTCTCCTCTGACTGCTCTCTTATACTAGCTCTACTCTGACTGCTCTCTTATACTAGCTCTACTCTCCTCTGACTGCTCTCTTATACTAGCTGCACTCTCCTCTGACTGCTCTCTTATACTAGCTGCACTCTCCTCTGACTGCTCTCTTATACTAGCTGCACTCTCCTCTGACTGCTCTCTTATACTAGCTGTACTCTCCTCTGACTGCTTTTCTACAAGGTGCACTCTTCTCTGACAGCTCTCTTATACAAGGTGCACTCTCCTCTAACTGCTCTCTTATACAAGGTGTACTCTCCTCTGACTGCTCTCTTATACTAGCTGTACTCTTCTCTGACTGCTCTCTTATACTAGCTGTACTCTCCTCTGACTGCTCTCTTATACTAGCTGTACTCTCCTCTGACTGCTCTCTTATACTAGCTGTACTCTCCTCTGACTGCTATTCTACAAGGTGCACTCTTCTCTGACTGCTCTCTTATACAAGGTGCACTCTTCTCTGACTGTTCTCTTATACAAGGTGCACTCTTCTCTGACTGCTCTCTTATACAAGGTGCACTCTTCTCTGACTGTTCTCTTATACAAGGTGCACTCTTCTCTGACTGTTCTCTTATACAAGGTGCACTCTTCTCTGACTGCTCTCTTATACAAGGTGCACTCTTCTCTGACTGTTCTCTTATACAAGGTGCACTCTTCTCTGACTGTTCTCTTATACAAGGTGCACTCTTCTCTGACTGTTCTCTTATACAACGTGCACTCTTCTCTGACTGCTCTCTTATACAAGGTGCACTCTTCTCTGACTGCTCTCTTATACAAGGTGCACTCTTCGCTGACTGCTCTCTTATACAAGGTGCACTCTTTGCTGACTGCTCTCTTATACAAGGTGCACTCTTCGCTGACTGCTCTCTTATACAAGGTGTACTCTCCTCTGACTGCTCTCTTATACTAGGTGTACTCCCCTCTGACTGCTCTCTGATACTAGGTGTACTCTCCTCTGACTGCTCTCTGATACTAGGTGTAGTCTCCTCTGACTGCTCTCTGATACCAGGTGTACTCTCCTCTGATTATCCTGTATACTATGCGTACTCTCTGGTGACTGCTCTCTTCTCCTTTGGCTGCTGCTGACTGACTGCGTTTCCCTGCTGTCTCTTTAGGACTGGCAGTCTCACCTTGCTAGCATGCAGCAGACAGTCATTGATGAAGGCATTTGATGCTCCTTTGGATGACCAGTGTAACTTGGTAAGACCCGGTTGGATCTTTTTGTCCAAGAAGCGGATTCTTTCTCTGAACAGTCCACGTTCCTCTGGAGACAGAGCTGCTATAATCCTGGAGATGTTGGGGACAGTCATTACGGATGTTCTGACCAGGGCTATGACCTTGTAAGAGACTAAGATGACCAGTATCTTACCTGTTATAGGCCCGCACCACCAGCAGAACATTCTCACGTAGGTTCCTGAGGTCCTCCTTCCTCTGATAAATGTCCAGCACATAGTGCGGTACCTCGAATAAAAGCCGCTCCCAGTAGTAAATCTCCACAAACATTTTCAGCAGGTTCCTGTACGTGGCATACATCACAGTTTAATGGACGCCCCCAAAGATTCAACTCCCAAAAGTATCCGGTCACTTACTTATCAAAGTTGACGTCCAACATGCCAATCTTCTCCTGACTGCGGACCATGAGTGGGATATCCAGTCGCTTTGCGGCCTGTTTGTCGGCTGACTGTGACCATTCGGTGAAGACCTTCCTCACCAGTTCATCCAGCTTCTGTGCCAGCTGCTGGTACTCCTGAATGCTCTCCTCTCCGACGCCAATGCGTGGCATGAAGTGGGCATTAGCCAGGCTCTACAATCGAAGGCAGAGATTACCGGTTTACGCCAAGACATTTCTCCGTTCATCCATGTTTTTCAGAAATGGATGCACAGAATCACCCCTTCAATACCCTTATCCTATCTATTACATATGTAACTAATATCTGGACCCCACTATTGCCTAGACCCCATTTTCATCAGAAACAGCGCCACTCCTGACTGGTGGTGATGTCGAGAATTACAACATTGCTGCTTATATGTAAAGGAGGACCTCCGCTAATCAATGTCAATGTTTATGGTGGGACGGTCCCTTTAAGAAAGCTTCTTCCTAAGTGGACTAGGATCTCACAATGAGTAGCCCATCAGATGTGAGCCGTCTCTCCCTGCCCATCCTCTGCGACCCAAATCTCCCCCCCCCTCGCGTATGCTAATCATGCATTCCCTCCCTCTCCCTCCCTTTGTTTGCTTCTTTGTCCCGTCTTTATTTTTTCTTCTTCCATCTCCCATTTGCATAGATTTTCCTTCCCTCGTCTCCTCTCCGCAGGGCCGTCAGTAAGCAATAGAAGAAAAGAGGAGGCGGTGGACCACCAGGAACGTGCGCAGCGTGTAGTACAAGCGGACTACACAGAGAATACATCACAGGCTGCGGGCTCAGGAGAAAGCCGCTGTCACTGTCAATTCACATTTACACGCAGCGTATGCTAATCCTACACGCCAGCGAGCGGCCGGGGACCCAGCGGTGCTATTTAGACAGGGACGTCTCCCGGCGCTGCGCTACAAGCTGTGTGCTTGTCATCTGCTCAGGCGCTGACTTTACTACATGCAGCTAACAACATGTAAAAGGGGACAGGCAGGACAAAGCTCTCCGGTCTTCACCCCGTCATGGCCGCTTACATGTAAGCTCATCAGTATTCTCAGCATCCACAAGATCGGTGATAGATGTCTGATCGGTAGGGGTCCTGTGTCCCCCCGACTGCCGCTCCAGTCAACGTGCATGGGACTGCTGAAGATCTTCAGCCAGTCCCCAGGGTTTGACTGGAACAGCAGCGCACACGTGACCGCTGCTACATCCAAATGGGGAGAATACTTCCCATGATTGTTGGGGGTATCAGCGGTCGGACCCCCACTGATCAGACACTTAATTGTGGTTCTGGGACAACCCGATTAAAGTTATTTGGGCTTTCAGGACCGGCACAGTTCTGTAGTGTTTAGTACCGGTTGGGATCTGAGAGAGAGAGAGAGAGACTGACTTTCTCATTATGGAGAGCCCTGAGTATGCAGAGTACATGTCCAGAGTACTGTAGGACAGGCTCCTCTGGGTTTCTGGGAAAGATATTCAAATTAGCTTCCCTAAGCCTATCTGATATCGGCAGATGTAAGATGTGCTAATGTCCATATCTCATATTTCCTCTCCTTCTCCTAGGAGACCTAAGAGTGTTATATACCAACTGCAGCAGATTTGATCCGGGCAGAACTGATTCGCTTCTGAATCGAATATTTTAGCAAAAATTCGGTGAATTGGACCAAAACGAATTTTGATCATCTAGAATCTTAAAATATGGTAAGGAACTGAAGCACAAATCCCCTTCACTGAGTGGGTGTCCTGTCAGACCCCTGCAGATCATCACCAGTGATCTCATGAATCTGCAGACCCCTTCACTGAGTGGGTGTCCTGTCAGGCCCCTGCAGATCATCACCAACGATCTCACGAATCTGCAGACCCCTTCACTGAGTGGGTGTCCTGTCAGGCCCCTGCAGATCATCACCAGTGATCTCATGAATCTGCAGACCCCTTCACTGAGTGGGTGTCCTGTCAGACCCCTTCAGATCATCACCAGTGATCTCATGAATCTGCAGACCCCTTCACTGAGTGGGTGTCCTGTCAGGCCCCTGCAGATCATCACCAGTGATCTCATGAATCTGCAGACCCCTTCACTGAGTGGGTGTCCTGTCAGACCCCTGCAGATCATCACCAGTGATCTCACGAATCTGCAGACCCCTTCACTGAGTGGGTGTCCTGTCAGACCCCTGCAGATCATCACCAACGATCTCATGAATCTGCAGACCCCTTCACTGAGTGGGCGTCCTGTCAGACCCCTGCAGATCATCACCAGTGTCACACTCCCCTTCCCACATGTGTCCCTCTGATAACGCTCAGTCCTCACCTCCATAGGTCGGTCGATTCGCCTCTTCAGGGCCCGTGCCCAGTGAGCCTGGCCGGCGTAGCGACACATGTGAGGGGCTACCGTAGGGACCTTCTTCCCTAGCTCCTTGTTCACCAGATCGAGCTCATTCTTGAACAGCTCGTAGACTTGGACCGTCTTCTTATCAAATGTACGCTTTATGGCCTAGGAGAGAAGCTGTGCAGTGTCACATCCTCTCAGCATCCAGCGGGGTCATGGCCGGCCCCGCTATGGGGCACAACACACTGAGGCTACAGCGTTTCCTGTCCACCCTTAGGCCTCTTTCACACGGGTGTTGCGGGAAAAGGTGCGGGTGCGTTGCGGGAACATGCACAATTTTTCCGCGCGAATGCAAAACATTGTAATGCATTTTGCACGTGCGTGAGAAAAATCGGCATGTTTGGTACCCAAACCCGAACGGATCGGTGTTCTGTAGATTGTATTATTTTCCCTTATAACATGGTTATAAGGGAAAATACAGTAATAGCATTCTGAATACAGAATGCATAGTGCAATAGCGCTGGAGGGGTTAAAAAAAAAGAAATAAATAATTTAACTCACCTTAATCCACTTGTTCGCGCAGCCCGACTTCTCGTCTGTGCTGTGTACAGGAAAAGGACCTGTGGTGATGTCACAACGGTCATCACATGGTCCATCACATGATCTTTTACCATGGTGATGGATCATGTGATGGACCATGTGATGACCGAAGTGACGTCACCACAGGTATTTTTCCTGCACACAGCAAAGAAGAAGACAGAAGAGATGCCGTCTGCGCGATCAAGTGGATAAAGGTGAGTTTAATTATTATTATTATTTTTTTAACCCCTCCAGCGCTATTTTACTATGAATTCTGTATTCAGAATGCTATTATTTTCCCTTATAACCATGTTATAAGGGAAAATAATAATGATTAGGTCTCCATCCCGATCGTCTCCTAGCAACCGTGCGTGAAAATCGCACCGCATCCGCACTTGCTTGCGATTTTCACGCAGCCCTATTCATTTATATGGGGCCTGCGTTGCGTGAAAAACGCACAAAATAGAGCTTGCTGCGATTTTCACGCAACGAACAGGTGATGCATGAAAATCACCGCTCATGTGCACAGCCCCATAGAAATGAATGGGTCGGGATTCAGTGCTGGTGCAATCCGTTCAACTCACGCATCGCATCCGCGCGGAATACTCGCCTGTGTGAAAGGGGCCTTAGAAGTCCACATGAATGGCGTGCAATCTCCATGGGGTGCATTGAACTTGTGGTGGCCGCCTCACTGCGGACAGACTGAATCACACACAGTTTGTGGATGCATATCCGTCTATGGGCTGGAACTCGGAGCGGTGAGATATCGCTATTCCGGGCGGATCTCAATAAGTCACAGTGGAGCCCACATGTAAGCCTATCTGATCAGGAAGTATCCCTCACTCACCTCTCGTGATGACAAATGGTGGAAAATGTCCAGCAGCTCCACACCCTGCTCCACTCCGCGTACCGTCTCAAAGGCCGTAGTGATGAGATTCTGCATCATTACCTCCAAGTCCTTTACAGCAGCTCTGAATCTGCAGACACAACAGCCGAGGGGTCAGTAGTAACAGAGCAGCAAAGAAGATGTGAGGAAACATGTCAGGACTGGTGGAGAAGATGTGTGGACTGGCGGAGAACAGACGTGTGTGAGTCGGGTTAGAAGACCAGTGCAGACTGGTGGAGAAGAAGACATGTAGACTGGTGGAGAAGAAGACATGTAGACTGGTGGAGAAGAAGACATGTAGACTGGTGGAGAAGAAGACATGTAGACTGGTGGAGAAGAAGACATGTAGACTGGTGGAGAAGAAGACATGTAGACTGGTGGAGAAGAAGACATGTAGACTGGTGGAGAAGAAGACATGTAGACTGGTGGAGAAGAAGACATGTAGACAGGTGGAGAAGAAGACATGTAGACAGGTGGAGAAGAAGACATGTAGACAGGTGGAGAAGAAGACATGTAGACTGGTGGAGAAGAAGACATGTAGACTGGTGGAGAAAAAGACATGTAGACTGGTGGAGAAAAAGACATGTAGACTGGTGGAGAAAAAGACATGTAGACTGGTGGAGAAAAAGACATGTAGACTGGTGGAGAAAAAGACATGTAGACTGGTGGAGAAAAAGACATGTAGACTGGTGGAGAAAAAGACATGTAGACTGGTGGAGAAAAAGACATGTAGACTGGTGGAGAAAAAGACATGTAGACTGGTGGAGAAAAAGACATGTAGACTGGTGGAGAAAAAGACATGTAGACTGGTGGAGAAAAAGACATGTAGACTGGTGGAGAAAAAGACATGTAGACTGGTGGAGAAAAAGACATGTAGACTGGTGGAGAAAAAGACATGTAGACTGGTGGAGAAAAAGACATGTAGACTGGTGGAGAAAAAGACATGTAGACTGGTGGAGAAAAAGACATGTAGACTGGTGGAGAAAAAGACATGTAGACTGGTGGAGAAAAAGACATGTAGACTGGTGGAGAAAAAGACATGTAGACTGGTGGAGAAAAAGACATGTAGACTGGTGGAGAAAAAGACATGTAGACTGGTGGAGAAAAAGACATGTAGACTGGTGGAGAAAAAGACATGTAGACTGGTGGAGAAAAAGACATGTAGACTGGTGGAGAAAAAGACATGTAGACTGGTGGAGAAAAAGACATGTAGACTGGTGGAGAAAAAGACATGTAGACTGGTGGAGAAAAAGACATGTAGACTGGTGGGGAAGACATGTAGACTGGTGGGGAAGACATGTAGACTGGTGGGGAAGACATGTAGACTGGTGGGGAACAGACTTGTAGACTGGTGGAGAAAAAGACATGTAGACTGGTGGAGAAGAAGACATGTAGACTGGTGGAGAAAAAGACATGTAGACTGGTGGAGAAGAAGACATGTAGACTGGTGGAGAAGAAGACATGTAGACTGGTGGAGAAAAAGACATGTAGACTGGTGGAGAAAAAGACATGTAGACTGGTGGGGAAGACATGTAGACTGGTGGGGAAGACATGTAGACTGGTGGGAAAGACATGTAGACTGGTGGGAAAGACATGTAGACTGGTGGGAAAGACATGTAGACTGGTGGGGAAGACATGTAGACTGGTGGGGAACAGACTTGTGAGCCAGGTGAGACCAGTGCAGACTGGTGGAGAAAAGCTGTGTGAACTGGTGGAGAACAGACTTATGAGTCAGTGGAGAAAACCAGTGCGGACTGGTGCAGAAGACACGCGTGGACTGGTGCAGAAGACACGCGTGGACTGGTGCAGAAGACACGCGTGGACTGGTGCAGAAGACACGCGTGGACTGGTGCAGAAGACACGCGTGGACTGGTGCAGAAGACACGCGTGGACTGGTGCAGAAGACACGCGTGGACTGGTGCAGAAGACACGCGTGGACTGGTGCAGAAGACACGCGTGGACTGGTGCAGAAGACACGCGTGGACTGGTGCAGAAGACACGCGTGGACTGGTGCAGAAGACACGCGTGGACTGGTGCAGAAGACACGCGTGGACTGGTGCAGAAGACACGCGTGGACTGGTGCAGAAGACACGCCACATGCGTGGCTTAGAGGTGAAGGAACGGGAGGAGAGTAGAGAGGACATTTGTACTGTGAGCAGTTTAGAGGATCCTGTGGAGTGGTGGACAGTTCTGTGGATGGAGCTGGAGCGCTGCATGCCTTTACCTGTTGTAGTCCTCATGCCAAGACGTGTTCTTTACACCCAGTATGGTCTTCTTCACAGACTTTAGAAGTGCTAGGTTCTTATGAAAGGTCTCCTCAATCTCCAGCAGGTTGCGGGTGATTTGGGGGCCGCCCTGCCCCGGGAAGCAAGGAAGTGGGGTTTGTTCTCCATCCTCCCAGCGCCCAAACTGCTGCTGACACAAACATACCTAGAACGCAAGCCGGAGAGGGTGATAGTGATGGCATCAATAGGTCGCTTAGGTCCATGTTGTGGCATACTGTTTCCCCATGTAAGTTGGGCAGGAGGCGCCACGTAACCAACCTCACCCTCCCTTAAACCTGTCCATGTGGCAACTAACCTCCAAGCCTCCCTTATGGATCCTGTAAAGCACTGCTCCGATAATACTAAGCACAAGGCGTCCACGAAGGGCAGAGACAGGACAAGACGAGCCACCCAGGACCTTCAGAGTTAAAGAGCTTTCCAAAATCTGTCCAAAATCTCGGGTTCAGCTCCAGTCATTTACTCTGTAGGAACTGAAATCCCAGCAATCTGCCCCCGGCCGAGGAAAGTAGGGTAATAAGGAGGTAACGGGAGCCTTCC
Organism: Bufo gargarizans; assembly: GCF_014858855.1. Lineage (NCBI taxonomy): Eukaryota > Metazoa > Chordata > Amphibia > Anura > Bufonidae > Bufo > Bufo gargarizans. The sequence goes on from NC_058081.1 coordinate 51,508,709, forward strand.
AGGAGGGAGGTCATCACCTGCCCATTACTGGGAGCAGCACAACCGGCGCAGGGACCAAGGTCACAGGTCTGGCAGGATATAAAGGGGAACTCAACTGTTCATATAACCCTTCGGACGCCTGAGCCTCTCAACCCTTCATGTGCTTCACAGCAAAAAGGAAGAGAAAGAGTTAATCCACCCTCCACGTCTCAGCAGCAGCAGCCTGCATATGTGTCTGGAACACGCTGGATTACCATAGCAACATGCCGCGCAAGTGCGGCCACCACAGCGCCCCGCCGCACAAATGAATGGGGTTTATAATAGGGACTGAGGCGCGAGGAACATACAGAACACACCGATCAACAACCTGTCACTGACACAGCTCTGCTGTACCGACCGGCTCATCTATACCGTCCTCTGCAGACCTCCACAGCTCCTTCTATATGTATCACCCTGCAGGAGGAGGGGCAGACTCATAGCTCCTTCTATATGTATCACCCCACAGGAGGAAGAGCAGACTCATAGCTCCTTCTATATGTATCACCCTGCAGGAGGAGGAGCAGACTCATAGCTCCTTCTATATGTATCACCCTGCAGGAGGAGGAGCAGACTCATAGCTCCTTCTATATGTATCACCCTGCAGGAGGAGGGGCAGACTCATAGCTCCTTCTATATGTATCACCCTGCAGGAGGAGGGGCAGACTCATAGCTCCTTCTATATGTATCACCCTGCAGGAGGAGGAGCAGACTCATAGCTCCTTCTATATGTATCACCCTGCAGGAGGAGGAGCAGACTCATAGCTCCTTCTATATGTATCACCCTGCAGGAGGAGGAGCAGACTCATAGCTCCTTCTATATGTATCACCCTGCAGGAGGAGGAGCAGACTCATAGCTCCTTCTATATGTATCACCCTGCAGGAGGAGGAGCAGACTCATAGCTCCTTCTATATGTATCACCCTGCAGGAGGAGGGGCAGACTCATAGCTTCTTCTATATGTATCACCCTGCAGGAGGAGGGGCAGACTCATAGCTCCTTCTATACAGTGGAGGAAATAATTATTTGACCCCTCACTGATTTTGTAAGTTTGTCCAATGACAAAGAAATGAAAAGTCTCAGAACAGTATCATTTCAATGGTAGGTTTATTGTAACAGTGGCAGATAGCACATCAAAAGGAAAATCGAAAAAATAACTTTAAATAAAAGATAGCAACTGATTTGCATTTCATTGAGTGAAATAAGTATTTGAACCCCTACCAACCATTAAGAGTTCTGGCTCCCACAGAGTGGTTAGACACTTCTACTCAATTAGTCACCCTCATTAAGGACACCTGTCTTAACTAGTCACCTGTATAAAAGACACCTGTCCACAGAATCAATCAATCAAGCAGACTCCAAACTCTCCAACATGGGAAAGACCAAAGAGCTGTCCAAGGATGTCAGAGACAAAATTGTAGACCTGCACAAGGCTGGAATGGGCTACAAAACCATTATCAAGAAGCTGGGAGAGAAGGTGACAACTGTTGGTGCGATTGTTCGAAAATGGAAGGAGCACAAAATGACCATCAATCGACCTCGCTCTGGGGCTCCACGCAAGATCTCACCTCGTGGGGTGTCAATGGTTCTGGGAAAGGTGAAAAAGCATCCTAGAACTACACGGGAGGAGTTAGTTAATGACCTCAAATTAGCAGGGACCACAGTCACCAAGAAAACCATTGGAAACACATTACACCGCAATGGATTAAAATCCTGCAGGGCTCGCAAGGTCCCCCTGCTCAGGAAGGCACATGTGCAGGCCCGTCTGAAGTTTGCCAATGAACACCTGAATGATTCAGAGAGTGACTGGGAGAAGGTGCTGTGGTCTGATGAGACCAAAATAGAGCTCTTTGGCATTAACTCAACTCGCTGTGTTTGGAGGAAGAAAAATGCTGCCTATGACCCCCAAAACACCGTCCCCACCGTCAAGCATGGGGGTGGAAACATTTTGCTTTGGGGGTGTTTTTCTGCTAAGGGCACAGGACAACTTATTCGCATAAACGGGAAAATGGACGGAGCCATGTATCGTGAAATCCTGAGCGACAACCTCCTTCCCTCTGCCAGGAAACTGAAAATGGGTCGTGGATGGGTGTTCCAGCACGACAATGACCCAAAACATACAGCAAAGGCAACAAAGGAGTGGCTCAAGAAGAAGCACATTAAGGTCATGGAGTGGCCTAGTCAGTCTCCGGACCTTAATCCAATTGAAAACCTATGGAGGGAGCTCAAGCTCAGAGTTGCACAGAGACAGCCTCGAAACCTTAGGGATTTAGAGATGATCTGCAAAGAGGAGTGGACCAACATTCCTCCTAAAATGTGCGCAAACTTGGTCATCAATTACAAGAAACGTTTGACCTCTGTGCTTGCAAACAAGGGTTTTTCCACCAAGTATTAAGTCTTTTTTTGTTAGAGGGTTCAAATACTTATTTCACTCAATGAAATGCAAATCAGTTGCTATCTTTTATTTAAAGTTATTTTTTCGATTTTCCTTTTGATGTGCTATCTGCCACTGTTACAATAAACCTACCATTGAAATGATACTGTTCTGAGACTTTTCATTTCTTTGTCATTGGACAAACTTACAAAATCAGTGAGGGGTCAAATAATTATTTCCTCCACTGTATGTATCACCCTGCAGGAGGAGGAACAGACTCATAGCTCCTTCTATATGTATCACCCTGCAGGAGGAGGGGCAGACTCATAGCTCCTTCTATATGTATCACCCTGCAGGGGGAGGGGCAGACTCATAGCTCCCTCTATATGTATCACCCTGCAGGAGGAGGGGCAGACTCATAGCTCCTTCTATATGTATCACCCTGCAGGAGGAGGAGGGGCAGACTCATAGCTCCTTCTATATGTATCACCCTGCAGGAGGAGGGGCAGACTCATAGCTCCTTCTATATGTATCACCCTGCAGGAGGAGCAGACTCATAGCTCCTTCTATATGTATCACCCTGCAGGAGGAGGAGCAGACTCATAGCTCCTTCTATATGTATCACCCTGCAGGAGGAGGAGCAGACTCATAGCTCCTTCTATATGTATCACCCTGCAGGAGGAGGGGCAGACTCATAGCTCCTTCTATCTGTATCACCCTGCAGGAGGAGGAGCCGACTCATAGCTCCTTCTATATGTATCACCCTGCAGGGGGAGGAGCAGACTCATAGCTCCTACTATATGTATCACCCTGCAGGAGGAGGGGCAGACTCATAGCTCCTTCTATATGTATCACCCTGCAGGGGGAGGAGCAGACTCATAGCTCCTACTATATGTATCACCCTGCAGGAGGAGGGGCAGACTCATAGCTCCTTCTATATGTATCACCCTGCAGGAGGAGGGGCAGACTCATAGCTCCTTCTATATGTATCACCCTGCAGGAGGAGGAGCAGACTCATAGCTCCATCTATATGTATCACCCTGCAGGAGGAGGAGGCCGACTCATAGCTCCTTCTATATGTATCACCCTGCAGGAGGAGGGGCAGACTCATAGCTCCTTCTATATGTATCACCCTGCAGGAGGAGGGCAGACTCATAGCTCCTTCTATATGTATCACCCTGCAGGAGGAGGGGCAGACTCATAGCTCCTTCTATATGTATCACCCTGCAGGAGGAGGAGCAGACTCATAGCTCCATCTATATGTATCACCCTGCAGGAGGAGGAGCCGACTCATAGCTCCATCTATATGTATCACCCTGCAGGAGGAGGAGCAGACTCATAGCTCCATCTATATGTATCACCCTGCAGGAGGAGGAGCAGACTCATAGCTCCTTCTATATGTATCACCCTGCAGGGGGAGGGGCAGACTCATAGCTCCTTCTATATGTATCACCCTGCAGGAGGAGGGGCAGACTCATAGCTCCTTCTATATGTATCACCCTGCAGGAGGAGGAGCAGACTCATAGCTCCCTTCTATATGTATCACCCTGCAGGAGGAGGAGCAGACTCATAGCTCCTTCTATATGTATCACCCTGCAGGGGGAGGAGCAGACTCATAGCTCCTTCTATATGTGTCACCCTGCAGGAGGAGGAGCAGACTCATAGCTCCTTCTATATGTATCACCCTGCAGGAGGAGGAGCAGACTCATAGCTCCTTCTATATGTATCACCCTGCAGGAGGAGGGGCAGACTCATAGCTCCTTCTATATGTATCACCCTGCAGGAGGAGGGGCAGACTCATAGCTCCTTCTATATGTATCACCCTGCAGGAGGAGGAGGCAGACTCATAGCTCCTTCTATATGTATCACCCTGCAGGAGGAGGGGCAGACTATAGCTCCTTCTATATGTATCACCCTGCAGCAGGAGGAGCAGACTCATAGCTCCTTCTATATGTATCACCCTGCAGGAGGAGGGGCAGACTCATAGCTCCTTCTATATGTATCACCCTGCAGGAGGAGGGGCAGACTCATAGCTCCTTCTGTATGTATCACCCTGCAGGAGGAGGGGCAGGCTCATAGCTCCTTCTATATGTATCACCCTGCAGGAGGAGGGGCAGACTCATAGCTCCTTCTATATGTATCACCCTGCAGGAGGAGGGGCAGACTCATAGCTCCTTCTATATGTATCACCCTGCAGGAGGAGGGGCAGACTCATAGCTCCTTCTATATGTATCACCCTGCAGGAGGAGGGGCAGACTCATAGCTCCTTCTATATGTATCACCCTGCAGGAGGAGGGCAGACTCATAGCTCCTTCTATATGTATCACCCTGCAGGAGGAGGGGCGACTCATAGCTCCTTCTATATGTATCACCCTGCAGGAGGAGGGGCAGACTCATAGCTCCTTCTATATGTATCACCCTGCAGGAGGAGGGGCAGACTCATAGCTCCTTCTATATGTATCACCCTGCAGGAGGAGGAGCAGACTCATAGCTCCTTCTATATGTATCACCCTGCAGGAGGAGGGGCAGACTCATAGCTCCTTCTATATGTATCACCCTGCAGGAGGAGGGCAGACTCATAGCTCCTTCTATATGTATCACCCTGCAGGAGGAGGGAGCAGACTCATAGCTCCTTCTATATGTATCACCCTGCAGGAGGAGGGGCAGACTCATAGCTCCTTCTATATGTATCACCCTGCAGGAGGAGGAGCAGACTCATAGCTCCTTCTATATGTATCACCCTGCAGGAGGAGGGGCAGACTCATAGCTCCTTCTATATGTATCACCCTGCAGGAGGAGGGGCAGACTCATAGCTCCTTCTATATGTATCACCCTGCAGGAGGAGGGGCAGACTCATAGCTCCTTCTATATGTATCACCCTGCAGGAGGAGGGGCAGACTCATAGCTCCTTCTATATGTATCACCCTGCAGGAGGAGGAGCAGACTCATAGCTCCTTCTATATGTATCACCCTGCAGGAGGAGGAGCAGACTCATAGCTCCTTCTATATGTATCACCCTGCAGGAGGAGGGCAGACTCATAGCTCCTTCTATATGTATCACCTGCAGGAGGAGGAGCAGACTCATAGCTCCTTCTATATGTATCACCCTGCAGGAGGAGGGGCAGACTCATAGCTCCTTCTATATGTATCACCCTGCAGGAGGAGGGCAGACTCATAGCTCCTTCTATATGTATCACCCTGCAGGAGGAGGAGCGACTCATAGCTCCTTCTATATGTATCACCCTGCAGGAGGAGGGGCAGACTCATAGCTCCTTCTATATGTATCACCCTGCAGGAGGAGGAGCAGACTCATAGCTCCTTCTATATGTATCACCCTGCAGGAGGAGGGGCAGACTCATAGCTCCTTCTATATGTATCACCCTGCAGGAGGAGGAGCAGACTCATAGCTCCTTCTATATGTATCACCCTGCAGGAGGAGGGGCAGACTCATAGCTCCTTCTATATGTATCACCCTGCAGGAGGAGGGGCAGACTCATAGCTCCTTCTATATGTATCACCCTGCAGGAGGAGGGGCAGACTCATAGCTCCTTCTATATGTATCACCCTGCAGGAGGAGGGGCAGACTCATAGCTCCTTCTATATGTATCACCCTGCAGGGGGAGGGGCAGACTCATAGCTCCCTTCTATATGTATCACCCTGCAGGGGGAGGAGCAGACTCATAGCTCCTTCTATATGTATCACCCTGCAGGAGGAGGGGCAGACTCATAGCTCCTTCTATATGTATCACCCTGCAGGGGGAGGGGCAGACTCATAGCTCCTTCTATATGTATCACCCTGCAGGGGGAGGAGCAGACTCATAGCTCCTTCTATATGTATCACCCTGCAGGGGGAGGAGCAGACTCATAGCTCCTTCTATATGTATCACCCTGCAGGAGGAGGGCAGACTCATAGCTCCTTCTATATGTATCACCCTGCAGGAGGAGGGGCAGACTCATAGCTCCTTCTATATGTATCACCCTGCAGGAGGAGGAGCAGACTCATAGCTTCTTCTATATGTATCACCCTGCAGGAGGAGGAGCAGACTCATAGCTCCTTCTATATGTATCACCCTGCAGGAGGAGGGGCAGACTCATAGCTCCTTCTATATGTATCACCCTGCAGGAGGAGGGGCAGACTCATAGCTCCTTCTATATGTATCACCCTGCAGGAGGAGGGGCAGACTCATAGCTCCTTCTATATGTATCACCCTGCAGGAGGAGGGGCAGACTCATAGCTCCTTCTATATGTATCACCCTGCAGGAGGAGGAGCAGACTCATAGCTTCTTCTATATGTATCACCCTGCAGGAGGAGGGGCAGACTCATAGCTCCTTTTATATGTATCACCCTGCAGGAGGAGGAGCAGACTCATAGCTCCTTTTATATGTATCACCCTGCAGGAGGAGGAGGAGCAGACTCATAGCTCCTTCTATATGCATCACCCTGCAGGAGGAGGAGCAGACTCATAGCTCCCTTCTATATGTATTACCCTGCAGGAGGAGGGGCAGACTCATAGCTCCTTCTATATGTATCACCCTGCAGGAGGAGGAGCAGACTCATAGCTCCCTTCTATATGTATCACCCTGCAGGAGGAGGAGCAGACTCATAGCTCCTTCTATATGTATCACCCTGCAGGAGGAGGAGCAGACTCATAGCTCCTTCTATATGTATCACCCTGCAGGAGGAGGAGCAGACTCATAGCTCCCTTCTATATGTATCACCCTGCAGGAGGAGGAGCAGACTCATAGCTCCTTCTATATGTATCACCCTGCAGGAGGAGGAGCAGACTCATAGCTCCTTCTATATGTATCACCCTGCAGGAGGAGGGGCAGACTCATAGCTCCTTCTATATGTATCACCCTGCAGGAGGAGGGGCAGACCCACAATTCTTACACCATATGTTCTGTACCTCCAGGAGATCTTTGCAGCGCTGTATAAAGGCATCCACTTGAGCAAAGATGCTTGTTTGGTCCAGAACCCATCCAACCTTGGAAAACCTGTGGAATGAATCACCTGGCAGTGAGTGGGATTGATCGATGCGGTACAATGGCAGTTACAGGAGCTGTTCAGTGTACAGTATAGGACGCACTGAGATTACAGCGGGAGCTGCCAGAGCTGTGCAAAATAAATAACCCTCAGATCAGATGGGCACCTGCCCATGTCACTAAATAGCATTATAAAGGCTGGTGAATATGCCGGGAGGGCTGGGGAGAGCAGGAGGAGCGGTGAGCGGAGAAGAAGCGTTACATGAAGGGGAATTACTGCAATGTGAACAACCAGAGCAGCAACACTGAACATGTAACATGTCTGACGTCACTCCATGTCTCTATACTGTACCGGGTTGTTTCAGAGAAAACAAAAGTGGGGTACGGGACAATGACGCGCTGACACTCGGGGTACGGGACGCTGACGCGCTGACACTCGGGGTACGGGACGCTGACGCGCTGACACTCGGGGTACGGGACGCTGACGCGCTGACACTCGGGGTACGGGACGCTGACGCGCTGACACTCGGGGTACGGGACGCTGACGCGCTGACACCCGGGGTACGGGACGCTGACGCGCTGACACTCGGGGTACGGGACGCTGATGCGCTGACACTCGGGGTACGGGACGCTGACGCGCTGACACTCGGGGTACGGGACGCTGACGCGCTGACACTCGGGGTACGGGACGCTGACGCGCTGACACTCGGGGTACGGGACAATGACACGCTGACACTCGGGGTACGGGACAATGACACGCTGACACTCGGGGTACGGGACAATGACACGCTGACACTCGGGGTACGGGACAATGACACGCTGACACTCGGGGTACGGGACAATGACACGCTGACACTCGGGGTACGGGACAATGACACGCTGACACTCGGGGTACGGGACAATGACACGCTGACACTCGGGGTACGGGACAATGACACGCTGACACTCGGGGTACGGGACAATGACACGCTGACACTCGGGGTACGGGACAATGACACGCTGACACTCGGGGTACGGGACAATGACACGCTGACACTCGGGGTACGGCACAATGACACGCTGACACTCGGGGTACGGGACAATGACACGCTGACACTCGGGGTACGGGACAATGACACGCTGACACTCGGGGTACGGCACAATGACACGCTGACACTCGGGGTACGGGACAATGACACGCTGACACTCGGGGTACGGGACAATCACACGCTGACACTCGGGGTACGGGACAATGACACGCTGACACTCGGGGTACGGGACAATGACACGCTGACACTCGGGGTACGGGACAATGACACGCTGACACTCGGGGTACGGGACAATGACACGCTGACACTCGGGGTACGGGACAATGAAACGCTGACACTCGGGGTACGGGACAATGACACGCTGACACTCGGGGTACTGGACAATGACACGCTGACACTCGGGGTACGGGACAATGAGACGCTGACACTCGGGGTACGGCACAATGACGCTGACACTTGAGGTACAGGATAATGACACACTGACACTCGGGGTACAGGGTGGCAGTGGCATGAGCTGTGTACCTCCCCGTACCTGTGGTGGAGCTGTGCCGCCCTCGTGTACTGCTCCTTCCAGGCCGCGCCGCACTGGATGCAGTCCTGTAGAACTTGGCGACTTGATGTGATGTAACCATCAAAGATCCGATCCAAAGAGATTTCTCGGCTGCAGAGTCGGATCAGTTCATTACTTATCTGAGAAGACAAGGAGCAGACGTTATGTTCTACAGACAGGACGAGGTCAGTGACTAGACCTGAAGCCACATCCAGATCCCTTCAACAAAACATGGCGTCTGGGCATCTATCAGCCGACCTGTAGCAACACCAGGAGTCAGGGGAACCGGGGAAGTCTGAATGAGTAGTGAATGCCCATTAGTGACCCTCCGATGCCCAGAGACAAGTGGGTTGGAATAAGGAGCTCACTACTGATTCTTCTGAAAACGAATAGAGTGAATTGGGGTGTGAATAAATATGCAATGATTAGTTCCTGTTTCTTACCTTCCGAAAAAGTGAGGTAAGGCGTTCCCGCGTGTTGTAGTAGGGCGAGTTGACCCAAATGATGCGGACAAGGCTGAGGAGATGAGGAAGTTTGCTGGGAATCTCCTTGATCTTGAGGGACATCATCTCTTCAAATGGTTGCTTCAGGAGAGACAGGAAGCTCAGGTTGGACTGAGCCTGGACGGAGCCGTCCTACAAGAGAAGCGAACGTCACATGTAACGTAGAACAGGATGGAACGGAGGCCCTGGCACAGTGGTCATGGCGCTGCCCGCTGTGCCCCCACATAGAGGAGGGGTTCAATCAGGGCAGACAAACAGCTCAAACTGGGGACCATCAGCTGCACAGGGGAAGGTGCCCACTGGTCAGCGAGTCGCCAGGCCTGTACAGATTATGCCAGCCTGCGTTATCGGTGCAGTGTCCCATGTTAGGGCGGCTACGCATTGGCGTTAGGGAATTCCGTTATAGGTTCTGTTATAACAGCGCTATACATGACAGAAAAAGTAGTCTTGGGGTGTAGTATGTGCTGCACTGTGGAATTTCTATGGCACTGCTGGGGAGGTATTTTGTGCTGCACTGTGGTATTTCTGTGGCACTGCTGGGGAGGTATTTTGTGCTGCACTGTGGTATTTCTATGGCGCTGCTGGGGAGGTATTTTGTGCTGCACTGTGGTATTTCTGTGGCACTGCTGGGGAGGTATTTTGTGCTGCACTGTGGTATTTCTGTGGCACTGCTGGGGAGGTATTTTGTGCTGCACTGTGGTATTTCTATGGCACTGCTGGGGAGGTATTTTGTGCTGCACTGTGGTATTTCTGTGGCACTGCTGGGGAGGTATTTTGTGCTGCACTGTGGTATTTCTGTGGCACTGCTGGGGAGGTATTTTGTGCTGCACTGTGGTATTTCTATGGCGCTGCTGGGGAGGTATTTTGTGCTGCACTGTGGTATTTCTATGACGCTGTTGGGGGAGTATTTTGTGCTGCACTGTGGTATTTCTATGACACTGCTGGGGAGTATTTTGTGCTGCACTGTGGTATTTCTGTGGCACTGCTGGGGAGGTATTTTGTGCTGCACTGTGGTATTTCTGTGGCACTGCTGGGGAGGTATTTTGTGCTGCACTGTGGTATTTCTGTGGCACTGCTGGGGAGGTATTTTGTGCTGCACTGTGGTATTTCTGTGGCACTGCTGGGGAGGTATTTTGTGCTGCACTGTGGTATTTCTGTGGCACTGCTGGGGAGGTATTTTGTGCTGCACTGTGGTATTTCTGTGGCACTGCTGGGGAGGTATTTTGTGCTGCACTGTGGTATTTCTATGACACTGCTGGGGAGTTATTTTGTGCTGCACTGTGGTATTTCTATGACACTGCTGGGGAGTATTTTGTGCTGCACTGTGGTATTTCTATGGCGCTGCTGGGGAGGTATTTTGTGCTGCACTGTGGTATTTCTGTGGCACTGCTGGGGAGGTATTTTGTGCTGCACTGTGGTATTTCTGTGGCACTGCTGGGGAGGTATTTTGTGCTCCACTGTGGTATTTCTATGACACTGCTGGGGAGTTATTTTGTGCTGCACTGTGGTATTTCTATGACACTGCTGGGGAGTATTTTGTGCTGCACTGTGGTATTTCTACGGCGCTGCTGGGGAGGTATTTTGTGCTGCACTGTGGTATTTCTACAACGCTGCTGGGGAGTATTTTGTGCTGCATTGTGGTATTTCTACAACGCTGCTGGGGAGTATTTTGTGCTGCACTGTGGTATTTCTATGGCGCTGCTGGGGAGGTATTTTGTGCTGCACTGTGGTATTTCTATGGCGCTGCTGGGGAGGTATTTTGTGCTGCACTGTGGTATTTCTATGACACTGCTGGGGAGGTATTTTGTGCTGCACTGTGGTATTTCTATGGCGCTGCTGGGGAGGTATTTTGTGCTGCACTGTGGTATTTCTATGGCGCTGCTGGGGAGGTATTTTGTGCTGCACTGTGGTATTTCTATGACACTGCTGGGGAGGTATTTTGTGCTGCACTGTGGTATTTCTATGGCGCTGCTGGGGAGGTATTTTGTGCTGCACTGTGGTATTTCTATGACACTGCTGGGGAGGTATTTTGTGCTGCACTGTGGTATTTCTATGACACTGCTGGGGAGGTATTTTGTGCTGCACTGTGGTATTTCTGTGGCACTGCTGGGAGGTATTTTGTGCTGCACTGTGGTATTTCTGTGGCACTGCTGGGGAGGTATTTTGTGCTGCACTGTGGTATTTCTATGGCACTGCTGGGGAGGTATTTTGTGCTGCACTGTGGTATTTCTGTGGCACTGCTGGGGAGGTATTTTGTGCTGCACTGTGGTATTTCTGTGGCACTGCTGGGGAGGTATTTTGTGCTGCACTGTGGTATTTCTATGGCGCTGCTGGGGAGGTATTTTGTGCTGCACTGTGGTATTTCTATGACGCTGTTGGGGGAGTATTTTGTGCTGCACTGTGGTATTTCTATGACACTGCTGGGGAGTATTTTGTGCTGCACTGTGGTATTTCTGTGGCACTGCTGGGGAGGTATTTTGTGCTGCACTGTGGTATTTCTGTGGCACTGCTGGGGAGGTATTTTGTGCTGCACTGTGGTATTTCTGTGGCACTGCTGGGGAGGTATTTTGTGCTGCACTGTGGTATTTCTGTGGCACTGCTGGGGAGGTATTTTGTGCTGCACTGTGGTATTTCTGTGGCACTGCTGGGGAGGTATTTTGTGCTGCACTGTGGTATTTCTGTGGCACTGCTGGGGAGGTATTTTGTGCTGCACTGTGGTATTTCTATGACACTGCTGGGGAGTATTTTGTGCTGCACTGTGGTATTTCTATGGCGCTGCTGGGGAGGTATTTTGTGCTGCACTGTGGTATTTCTGTGGCACTGCTGGGGAGGTATTTTGTGCTGCACTGTGGTATTTCTGTGGCACTGCTGGGGAGGTATTTTGTGCTGCACTGTGGTATTTCTATGACACTGCTGGGGAGTTATTTTGTGCTGCACTGTGGTATTTCTACGACACTATTGGGGAGTATTTTGTGCTGCACTGTGGTATTTCTACGGCGCTGCTGGGGAGGTATTTTGTGCTGCACTGTGGTATTTCTACAACGCTGCTGGGGAGTATTTTGTGCTGCACTGTGGTATTTCTACAACGCTGCTGGGGAGTATTTTGTGCTGCACTGTGGTATTTCTATGGCGCTGCTGGGGAGGTATTTTGTGCTGCACTGTGGTATTTCTATGGCGCTGCTGGGGAGGTATTTTGTGCTGCACTGTGGTATTTCTATGGCGCTGCTGGGGAGGTATTTTGTGCTGCACTGTGGTATTTCTATGACACTGCTGGGGAGGTATTTTGTGCTGCACTGTGGTATTTCTATGGCGCTGCTGGGGAGGTATTTTGTGCTGCACTGTGGTATTTCTATGACGCTGCTGGGGAGGTATTTTGTGCTGCACTGTGGTATTTCTATGACACTGCTGGGGAGGTATTTTGTGCTGCACTGTGGTATTTCTGTGGCACTGCTGGGGAGGTATTTTGTGCTGCACTGTGGTATTTCTATGGCGCTGCTGGGGAGGTATTTTGTGCTGCACTGTGGTATTTATATGACACTGCTGGGGAGGTATTTTGTGCTGCACTGTGGTATTTCTATGGCGCTGCTGGGGAGGTATTTTGTGCTGCACTGTGGTATTTCTATGGCGCTGCTGGGGAGGTATTTTGTGCTGCACTGTGGTATTTCTATGACACTGCTGGGGAGGTATTTTGTGCTGCACTGTGGTATTTCTACAACGCTGCTGGGGAGTATTTTGTGCTGCATTGTGGTATTTCTACAACGCTGCTGGGGAGTATTTTGTGCTGCACTGTGGTATTTCTATGACGCTGTTGGGGGAGTATTTTGTGCTGCACTGTGGTATTTCTATGGCGCTGCTGGGGAGGTATTTTGTGCTGCACTGTGGTATTTCTACGACACTGCTGGGGAGGTTTTTTGTGCTGCACTGTGGTATTTCTACAACGCTGCTGGGGAGTATTTTGTGCTGCACTGTGGTATTTCTAGGACACTGCTGGGGAGGTATTTTGTGCTGCACTGTGGTATTTCTATGACACTGTTGGGGGAGTATTTTGTGCTGCACTGTGGTATTTCTAGGACACTGTTGGGGGAGTATTTTGTGCTGCACTGTGGTATTTCTAGGACACTGTTGGGGGAGTATTTTGTGCTGCATTGTGGTATTTCTATGACACTGCTGGGGAGGTATTTTGTGCTGCACTGTGGTATTTCTACAACGCTGCTGGGGAGTATTTTGTGCTGCATTGTGGTATTTCTACAACGCTGCTGGGGAGTATTTTGTGCTGCACTGTGGTATTTCTATGACGCTGTTGGGGGAGTATTTTGTGCTGCACTGTGGTATTTCTATGGCACTGCTGGGGAGGTATTTTGTGCTGCACTGTGGTATTTCTATGACACTGCTGGGGAGGTATTTTGTGCTGCACTGTGGTATTTCTATGACGCTGCTGGGGAGGTATTTTGTGCTGCACTGTGGTATTTCTATGACACTGCTGGGGAGGTATTTTGTGCTGCACTGTGGTATTTCTATGACACTGCTGGGGAGGTATTTTGTGCTGCACTGTGGTATTTCTGTGGCACTGCTGGGGAGGTATTTTGTGCTGCACTGTGGTATTTCTGTGGCGCTGCTGGGGAGGTATTTTGTGCTGCACTGTGGTATTTCTGTGGCACTGCTGGGGAGGTATTTTGTGCTGCACTGTGGTATTTCTATGACACTGCTGGGGAGGTTTTTTGTGCTGCACTGTGGTATTTCTATGGCGCTGCTGGGGAGGTATTTTGTGCTGCACTGTGGTATTTATATGACACTGCTGGGGAGGTATTTTGTGCTGCACTGTGGTATTTCTATGGCGCTGCTGGGGAGTATTTTGTGCTGCACTGTGGTATTTCTATGACGCTGCTGGGGAGGTTTTTTGTGCTGCACTGTGGTATTTCTATGACGCTGCTGGGGAGTATTTTGTGCTGCACTGTGGTATTTCTATGGCACTGCTGGGGAGGTATTTTGTGCTGCATTGTGGTATTTCTAGGACACTGCTGGGGAGGTATTTTGTGCTGCACTGTGGTATTTCTATGACGCTGTTGGGGGAGTATTTTTTGCTGCACTGTGGTATTTCTAGGACACTGTTGGGGGAGTATTTTTTGCTGCATTGTGGTATTTCTGTGGCACTGCTGGGGAGGTATCTTGTGCTGCACTGTGGTATTTCTATGACACTGTTGGGGGAGTATTTTGTGCTGCACTGTGGTATTTTTATGACACTGTTGGGGGAGTATTTTGTGCTGCACTGTGGTATTTCTATGACACTGTTGGGGGAGTATTTTGTGCTGCACTGTGGTATTTCTATGACGCTGCTGGGGAGGTATTTTGTGCTGCACTGTGGTATTTCTATGACACTGTTGGGGGAGTATTTTGTGCTGCACTGTGGTATTTCTATGACACTGTTGGGGGAGTATTTTGTGCTGCACTGTGGTATTTCTAGGACACTGTTGGGGGAGTATTTTGTGCTGCACTGTGGTATTTCTAGGACATTGTTGGGGGAGTATTTTATGCTGCACTGTGGTATTTCTAGGACACTGCTGGGGAGTATTTTGTGCTGCACTGTGGTATTTCTATGACACTGTTGGGGGAGTATTTTGTGCTGCACTGTGGTATTTCTATGACACTGTTGGGGGAGTATTTTGTGCTGCACTGTGGTATTTCTATGACGCTGCTGGGGAGGTATTTTGTGCTGCACTGTGGTATTTCTATGACACTGTTGGGGGAGTATTTTGTGCTGCACTGTGGTATTTCTATGACACTGTTGGGGGAGTATTTTGTGCTGCACTGTGGTATTTCTATGACGCTGCTGGGGAGGTATTTTGTGCTGCGCTGTGGTATTTCTATGACACTGTTGGGGGAGTATTTTGTGCTGCACTGTGGTATTTCTATGACACTGTTGGGGGAGTATTTTGTGCTGCACTGTGGTATTTCTAGGACACTGTTGGGGGAGTATTTTGTGCTGCACTGTGGTATTTCTAGGACACTGTTGGGGGAGTATTTTATGCTGCACTGTGGTATTTCTAGGACACTGCTGGGGAGGTATTTAGTGCTGCACTGTAGTAAAAATATTAACTTATGTTAAATACCTGTTTATTACCTGCGACCCATACTTGGGGACATTTACAGCGCTGTGACCGTAGGAGCACAGTAGTCACCATCGAGAGGGGGCAGGAAAATCCATAGCACTTGGGCCCTCTACTGTGTAAACCTCCACTGTATTACTCCTGTACTGCACTATACTGTTATGCCTGTCAGTGTTATACTGACAGGCAGCCTGTAGGACCCACAGTAGTCTCTTGTCCATGTCAACCCATCAGCGCTGCGCCACGGCTATTACCAGTGTCATCTAAGGGGTTAAAGTGACATGACTGGAGTTAGTTCTGAGCCCCTGAGCCCAGCCCTTGCAGCAGTGTCTCAGCCGAGCCAGCAGCGCCCCCACACTGTACATTACAGTACTGCGCCCAAGCTACCACCCTCCAGTTCTAAATGTATGACACGGTACGGAAACAATGGGGCGGCGGCCTTTAAGTTTCAAGTCAATCTTGCCACGCCCCCTTCCCGCCCGTTCACACTTGATTGATGACTTTTATGTGCGATCCCCCAGTAGAATCTTATTTCCGGCGCCTGCGCAGTGAAAGTGCGGTAGGCACCAGGTGCGTTCTGGCAAGTCTGGAGGCTGCAGTCGCCGCAAGGGCAGGAGCGCAGCAGGGAAAATTCCTGCACATCACCTTCGGTCACAGCAGCAGGAGCGCGCAAGCTTAGCACCGAGCATTCCCTTATCAGCAGCCTCCAGTGCACAGGCGCTGAAAACAAGATCTTACGGCACATGGGCGAGATCCCCTGGGCAGAAAGGGGGCATGGCACACTCGACTTCCAGCGTCAAGGCCGCTGCCCCCTTGACTTCAAGCTCCTAATTTGCATACAGCCGGCAGCCAGTATTTTTCAGGTGCACCTGTGGCCTGCGTTACTTTAGTAAGAGTTAAGTGGGACTCACAATCCTCTTCCTCCTCCCATTGTATGTGTGACCTCATGCCGGAGGTAACCTGGAAGGTTTCTGTCTGTCGGACCTTATGCCCCTGTAATGCCCATACGGCCCCTGTCATTTTCAACGGGTAGAGGTAGGTTAGCGTTAGGTCCCGTGCCACTTTGAGAGACCTTGACGAGGTGCACGGGCTCTGGTATGTTCTTGATAAAAGAATTAATTGGCGAAAGTGAGGGTTTAGCCATATATTGTCAATTGCATTTACCTACTTAGTGCACCCATTTTTGTAATCTCCGGTGATCTAGCCCAAATTAGGCTAGTTTCTGGCTAGCAATAAAACTATCCAGCAGGCTGCTCTGACGTAGCAGAATACTGCCTTTCCCCGCCAGAGCCCTTTGACTATAATGGGATGCGGAGGGGATCTGGCCGGTTTCTGGCATAAGTGGTGGCATTGAGCTAGAGAAAAGCGGTTGCAAGCATCGTTTTTTGTCTGGCCGAACGCCGGCACTCATGCCAGAAACTGGTCCGATACGCACCAAGTCACATTACAGTCAATGGGTTCTGGTGGTCCTATCAGGCTATGCAGATATGATAATCTCTGGTAGGCTGTTCTCTGCCAGGAAAACCACTTCTGTAGGACCCTCATCTATTAGTTCAAGTAGAGGAAGGCAAACGCTTCCAGCTCTGGAGGAACACACCAAGGCATGAGATGGAAAGCCCATTGATTTCAATGAGAACCCAGTAATGCTTCTGGAGGACCCAACACACCAAGGCATGAGATGGAAAGCCCACTGATTTCAATGAGAACCCAGTAATGCTTCTGGAGGACCCAACACACCAAGGCATGAGATGGAAAGCCCACTGATTTCAATGAGAAACCCAGTAATGCTTCTGGAGGACCCAACACACCAAGGCATTAGATGGAAAGCCCACTGATTTTAATGAGAATCCAGTAATGCTTCCTCTCCCCTTTGGTTGGGCTTGCAGAATTACTGAATGCTTGCTGACAGGTTGCCCTTCAGGTGGACTCCAGCCGACCAGGCCCCCCACTCTGCTACCACAACAGCATTGCCCAAAATGAACGAGACGGATATAAATGTCTGCCTCTCGTCATCACATAGTAGACTGGCCAGCGTGGGATCTCACCTGGATCTGCTTGGACAGCTTCTGAAAAGGCCCTATATAGGAGGACTTGGCCAGCTCCAGGATGTGCTCAATGTGTTTCACCCCAGGCTTGTCCAGCTGCGTGCTTATCCCCGACAGGTCAGCACAGCGGTCTCTCCAAAACTCTATCTCCTCTAGAGGTCCCGAGCTCTCCCGCATCTCCACTGCCTCCTGAGCACTCAGGACCTCCTTGATCTGACGAGTCCAGTGCACCATGGCAGCTGTGAAGGAGGGAAAGATGGAAGGACTTAAAGAGATCTATCTGTGTATCCCACATCTACCCATCCAATATCTGTGTATCCCACATCTACCCATCCAATATCTGTGTATCCCACATCTACCCATCCAATATCTGTGTATCCCACATCTACCCATCCAATATCTGTGTATCCCACATCTACCCATCCAATATCTGTGTATCCCACATCTACCCATCCAATATCTGTGTATCCCACATCTACCCATCCAATATCTGTGTATCCCACATCTACCCATCCAATATCTGTGTATCCCATCTGTGTATCCCACATCTACCCATCCAATATCTGTGTATCCCACATCTACCCATCCAATATCTGTGTATCCCACATCTACCCATCCAATATCTGTGTATCCCATAGCTACCCATCCAATATATATGTATTTCGCATCTACCCATCCAATATCCATGTATCTCACAGATACCCATCAAATATCTACGTATCTCGCATCTACCCATCTAATATCTATGTATCTCACATCTACCCATCTAATATCTATGTATCTCGCATCTACCCATCTAATATCTATGTATCTCACATCTACCCATCTAATATCTACTTTATGTATTTTATATCTATCCATCTTATATCTATGTATCTCATATCTATCCATCTAATATCCATGTATCTCATATCTATCCATCTAATATCCATTTATTTCATATCTATCCATCTAATATCCATGTATCTCATATCTATCCATCTAATATCCATGTATTTCATATCTATCCATCTAATATCCATGTATTTCATATCTATCCATCTAATATCCATGTATCTCATATCTATCCATCTAATATCCATGTATCTCATATCTATCCATCTAATATCCATGTATTTCATATCTATCCATCTAATATCCATGTATCTCATATCTATCCATCTAATATCCATGTATCTCATATCTATCCATCTAATATCCATGTATCTCATATCTATAAATCTCATATCTCCCCATCTTATATCTGTTTGTCACATCTACCCATCCAATATCTATGTATCCCACATCTACCCATCCAATATCTGTGTATCCCACATCTACCCATCCAATATCTGTGTATCCCACATCTACCCATCCAATATCTGTGTATCCCACATCTACCCATCCAATATCTGTGTATCCCATCTGTGTATCCCACATCTACCCATCCAATATCTGTGTATCCCACATCTACCCATCCAATATCTGTGTATCCCACATCTACCCATCCAATATCTGTGTATCCCACATCTACCCATCCAATATCTGTGTATCCCACATCTACCCATCCAATATCTGTGTATCCCATAGCTACCCATCCAATATATATGTATTTCGCATCTACCCATCCAATATCCATGTATCTCACATATACCCATCCAATATCTACGTATCTCGCATCTACCCATCTAATATCTATGTATCTCACATCTACCCATCTAATATCTATGTATCTCGCATCTACCCATCTAATATCTATGTATCTCACATCTACCCATCTAATATCTATGTATCTCGCATCTACCCATCTAATATCTATGTATCTCACATCTACCCATCTAATATCTACTTTATGTATTTTATATCTATCCATCTTATATCTATATATCTCATATCTATCCATCTAATATCCATGTATCTCATATCTATCCATCTAATATCCATTTATTTCATATCTATCCATCTAATATCCATGTATCTCATATCTATCCATCTAATATCCATGTATTTCATATCTATCCATCTAATATCCATGTATCTCATATCTATCCATCTAATATCCATGTATCTCATATCTATCCATCTAATATCCATGTATCTCATATCTATAAATCTCATATCTCCCCATCTTATATCTGTTTGTCACATCTACCCATCCAATATCTATGTATCCCACATCTACCCATCCAATATCTATGTATCTCATATCTACCCATCCAATATCTATGTATCTCATATCTACCCATCCAATATCTATGTATCTCATATCTATCCATCTAATATCCATGTATCTCATATCTATACATCTCATATCTCCCCATCTTATATCTATGTTTGTCATATCTACCCATCTTATGTCCATCTTAAGTCTAGAAGGAAGCCTCAGCACTGCAGGGTGATCTCATATAAAGGGTTTCTTTTATCTAGTATCCATCTATACTCACTCTCCAGCCTCTGAACCAGCTCCTTGTCATTCACAACCTCCTCAGCTTTTAGGTTCATGGCTTCGATGGGGATGTACAGGACAGTATGTCCCTGCAGTTTATACCTGGTGTCTGGTGATACAAGAAGAAAGCAGGTCAGAGAAGACATAGAAACATTCAGGGGATACAGAAAAGATGATTCGATCAGCAGGCAATAGGCCATAAATGCATAATATCTGCAGCAATAGCGGGCATTAAAGAAGCACTAGTAGTGACCACGATACCCTTATGCCAGGGGCCTTACTCTCGTAGGGCGACAAGCCTATCATGTGCCGAGAAGGTGAAAGTGACGGGCTACCTGTCAGTGCTGCCAAGAACCGGTGGAAATGGGCCAAAAAGTCATTTCGGATGCTTTCAGGCCAGCTGGCATCACTGAAGATGTAGGGGGCATAGATTCCGTTCATGATCCTCAGCAGGCTTACAATGTAGGACCCCCGCAGAGATCCGAACTGCAGGTTCTCCTCCAGGTTCTCAGGGGTTAGAGGGACCCGCTCCTTCCTGATGAAGAACATTAACTGCTCCACGTTCTGGAAGAGAATTTACAAGGAGGCCTCCAGTTAATACAGGATAATGTCACCTCTATGGAGACAGAGGGCGATGTTACCCACCTGTGCTGGCATACTGGGCTCTACATGTAGGCCAGTGTGAGGGTCAAAATACACAGACAGGGTCTCCTGTGTGACGTCCGATGCAAAGCGGTCCAAGGCGGCATCAAGCTCGGCTGTCCACATCTCCGGGGTCAGCCGGCTCTGCACAAGCTTCTGCTTTAAATTGGGTTTCTAAAGTGGTAAAGAGATGCAAGGAGAAGTCATCAGTCAGTACAACCATATAATACAAGGAGTAACAGGAGTATTACTCAGAGGAGTAACATGGAGTATCTGGAAAATAAACACATGGCATATCAGGAGTATAGTTCAGAGAAGTAAGATGAAATATCAGGAGAAATATTGAGAAGAGTAAAATAAAGGATCAGGAGTATAATTCAGTGGAGTAACATGGAGTATAATTCACAGGAGTAACAGAGCATCAGGAGTATTATCAGAGTAGTAACGAGGAGTATCAGAAGTATTATTCAGAGGAGTAACATGAAGTATCAGGAGAACAATTCAGAGGAGTAACATGAAGTAACAGGAGCATTATTCATAGGAGTAACATGGGGCATCAGGAGTATTATTCAAAGGAGAAACATGGAGTATCAGGAGTATTATTCAGAGGAGTAACATGAAGTAACAGGAGTATAATTTAGAGGAGTGAAATGGAGCATCATGAGTATTTTTCAGAGGAGAAACATGGAGTATCATTCAGAGGAGTAACATGAAGTATCAGGAGAACAATTCAGAGGAGTAACATGGCGTATAATTCAGAGGAGTAATATGGAGCATCTGGAGTATTATTCAGAAAAGTAACATGAAGTATCAGGAGTATAATTCAGAGCAGTAACATGGAGCATTTTTTCCAAGGAGAAACAGGAGTATAATTCGGAGGAGTAACATAAATTATCAGGAGTACAATTCAGAGGACAAAGAGTATAATTCAGAGGAGTAACATGGGGCATCAGGAGTATTATTCAGAGAAGTAACATGGAGCACCATATTATTCACAGGAGTAACATGAAGTATCAGAAAATTTAAACAGAGGTGTTACATGAAGCATAATGAGTTATTTAGAGGAGTAACATGAGGTAACAGGAGTATAATTCAGAGGAGTAACATGGGGCATCAGGAGTATTACTCAGAGAAGTAACATAAAAGTATCAGGAACATAATTTAGAGGAGTAACATGGAGCATCATATTATTCACCGGAGTAACATGAAGTATCAGGAGATTTAAACAGAGGAGTTACATGAAGCATCAGGAGTATAATTTTTAGGAGTAACATGAAGAATCAGGAGTATATTTCAGAGGAGTAACATGGAATATAAGTAGTATTATACAGAAGTGTTACATGTATTATCAGGAGTATTAAGCAGAGGAGCTACATAGCTTAAAAAGAGAGTGTTATACAGAGGAGTATCAGGAATATTATTATAAACTGGAGCTACATGCAATATCAGCAGTGTTATACATAGGAGCTACATGCAGCATAGGGAGTATTATACAGGGGAGCTACATGGAGTAAAAGGAGTATCACAGAGCGGAGTTATTATACAGAGAAGCTACATGGGGCATCAGAGTATTAAGCCACTTCCACACAGTCAGTGTTTGATCAGTGATTTCCATCAGGGATTGTGAGACAAAACCAGAGGTGAAGCCTACACAAAGATAAGGTCTAATATGCAGGGATGTTACATGGAGTATCAGAAGTATCACACGGTGTATTTCCGCAGTATAAAGAAGCAGTCTCTCCTGGCAGATGACTGGCAGGATGTCGGTGGCGCTGGGTACATGGAATATTGTGAGTATTAGATAAAGATGTTACATGGAGTATCAGGAGTATCACGCGGTGCATTTCCGCAGTATACAGAAGCGGTTTCTCCCAGCAGGATGTCAGTGGCGCTGGGTACATGAAGTATTGTGGGTATTAGATGGAGATGTTACATGGAGTATCAGGAGTATGACACAGTATTTCCGCAGTATACAGAAGCGGTCTCTCCCAGCAGATGACTGGCAGGATGTTGGTGGCGCTGGGTACATGGAATATTAGGAGTATTATACGGAGATGTTACATGGAGTATCAGGAGTATCACACAGTGTATTTCCGCAGTATACAGACGTGGTGTCTCCCGGATGTCGGTGGCGCTGGGTACATGGAGTATTAGACAGAGATGTTACATGGAGTTTCACATGGTGTATTTCAGCAGTATACAGACGCGGTCTCTCCCGGCAGATGACTGGCAGGATGTCAGTGGCACTGGGTACATGGAGTATTGTGAGTATTAGAGATGTTACATGGAGTATCACACAGGGTATTTCCGCAGTATACAGACGCAGTGTCTCCCGGATGTCGGTGGCGCTATTTACATGGAGTATTGTGAGTATTAGACGGAGAGGTTACATGGAGTATCAGGAGTATCCCGGGGGTATTTCCGCAGTATACAGACGCAGTCTCTCTCAGCAGATGACTGGCAGGATGTCGGTGGCGCCGGGTACATGGAGTATTGTGAGCATTATACAGAGATGGAGTATCACACGGAGTATTTCAGCAGTATACAGACGCAGTCTCTCCCGGATGACGGTGGCACTGGGTAGATGGAGTATCGTGAGTATTAGATGGAGATGTTACATGGAGTATCACACAGGGTATTTCCGCAGTATGTCGGTGGCGCTAGGTACATGGAGTATTGTGAGTATTATACAGAGATGGAGTATCACACTGTGTATTTCCACAGTATACAGAAGCAGTCTCTCCTGGTAGATGACTGGCAGGATGCCGGTGGCGCTGGGTACATGGAATATTGTGAGTATTAGATGGAGATGTTACATGGAGAATCAGGAGTATCACACGAGGTATTTTCGCAGTATACACACGCAGTGTCTCCCGGATGTCGGTGGCGCTGGGTACATGGAGTATTGTGAGTATTAGATGGAGAGGTTACATGGAGTATCAGGAGTATCACACGGTGTATTTCCGCAGTATACAGAAGCGGTTTCTCCCGGCAGGATGTCAGTGGCGCTGGGTACATAGAGTATTGTGAGTATTAGATGGAGATGTTACATGGAGTATCAGGAGTATGACACAGTATTTCCGCAGTATACAGAAGCGGTCTCTCCCGGCAGATGACTGGCAGGATGTTGGTGGCGCTGGGTACATGGAGTATCAGGAGTATCACACAGTGTATTTCCGCAGTATATAGACGTGGTGTCTCCCGGATGTCGGTGGCGCTGGGTACATGGAGTATTAGACAGAGATGTTACATGGAGTTTCACATGGTGTATTTCAGCAGTATACAGACGCGGTCTCTCCCGGCAGATGACTGGCAGGATGTCAGTGGCACTGGGTACATGGAGTATTGTGAGTATTAGAGATGTTACATGGAGTATCACACGGGCTATTTCCCCAGTATACAGACGCGGTCTCTCCCGGATGTCGGTGGTGCTGGGTACATGGAGTATCGTGAGTATTAGACGGAGATGTTACATGGAGTATCAGGAGTATCACACGGGGTATTTTCGCAGTTTACAGATGCAGTGTCTCCCGGATGTCGGTGGCGCTGGTTACATGGAGTATCAGGAGTATCACACGGGGTATTTCCGCAGTATACAGACGGGGTCTCTCTCGGCAGATGACTGACAGAATGTCGGTGGTGCTGGGTACATGGAGTATTGTGAGTATTATACAGAGATGGAGTATCACATGGAGTATTTCCGCAGTATACAGACGCAGTCACTCCCGGATGTCGGTGGCGCTGGGTACATGGAGTGTCGCGAGTATTAGACGGAGATGTTACATGGAGTATCAGGAGTATCACACAGGGTATTTCCGCAGTATACAGACGCGGTCTCTCCCAGGTGTCGGTGGCGCTGGATACATGGAGTGTCGTGAGCATTAGACGGAGATGTTACACGGAGTATCAGGAGTATCACACAGGGTATTTCCGCAGTATACAGACGCGGTCTCTCCCGGGTGGCGCTGGATACATGGAGTGTCGTGAGCATTAGACGGAGATGTTACATGGAGTATCAGGAGTATCACATGGAGTATTTACGCAGTATACAGACGCGGTCTCTCCCGGGTGTCGGTGGCGCTGGGTACATGGAGTATCATGAGTATTATACAGAGATGGAGTATCACACGGGGTATTTCCGCAGTATACAGACGCGGTCTCTCCCGGGTGTCGATGGCGCTGGGTACATGGAGTGTCGTGAGTATTAGACGGAGATGTTACATGGAGTATCTGGAGTATCACACGGGGTATTTCCGCAGTATACAGACGCGGTCTCTCCCGGGTGTCGGTGGCGCTGGGTACATGGAGTGTCGCAAGTATTAGACGGAGATGTTACATGGAGTATCAGGAGTATCACACGGGGTATTTCCGCAGTATACAGACGCGGTCTCTCCCGGGTGTCGGTGGCGCTGGGTACATGTAGTGTCGTGAGTCTTAGACGGAGATGTTACATGGAGTATCACACGGGGTATTTCTGCAGTATACAGACGTGGTCTCTCCCGGGTGTCGGTGGCGCTGGGTACAAGTAGTGTCGCGAGTATTAGACGGAGATGTTACATGGAGTATCAGGAGTATCACACGGGGTATTTCCGCAGTATACAGACGCGGTCTCTCCCGGGTGTAGGTGGCGCTGGGTACATGAAGTGTCGTGAGTATTAGACGGAGATGTTACATGGAGTATCGCGAGTATCACACGGGGTATTTCCGCAGTATACAGACGCGGTCTCTCCCGGGTGTCGGTGGCGCTGGGTACATGGAGTATCGTGAGTATTAGACAGAGATGGAGTATCACACGGGGTATTCCGCAGTCTCTCCCGGGTGTCGGTGGCGCTGGGTACATGTAGTGTCGTGAGTATTAGACGGAGATGTTACATGGAGTATCAGGAGTATCACACGGGGTATTTCCGCAGTATACAGACGCGGTCTCTCCCGGGTGTCGGTGGCGCTGGGTACATGGAGTGTCGTGAGTATTCGACGGAGATGTTACATGGAGTATCAGGAGTATCGCACGGGGTATTTCGGCAGTATACAGACGCGGTCTCTCCCGGGTGTCGGTGGCGCTGGGTACATGTAGTGTCGTGAGTATTAGACGGAGATGTTACATGGAGTATCAGGAGTATCACACGGGGTATTTCCGCAGTATACAGACGCGGTCTCTCCCGGGTGTCGGTGGCGCTGGGTACATGTAGTGTCGTGAGTATTAGACGGAGATGTTACATGGAGTATCAGGAGTATCACACTGGGTATTTCCGCAGTATACAGACGCGGTCTCTCCCGGGTGTCGGTGGCGCTGGGTACATGTAGTGTCGTGAGTATTAGACGGAGATGTTACATGGAGTATCGCGAGTATCACACAGGGTATTTCCGCAGTATACAGACGCGGTCTCTCCCGGGTGTCGGTGGCGCTGGGTACATGTAGTGTCGTGAGTATTAGACGGAGATGTTACATGGAGTATCAGGAGTATCACACAGGGTATTTCGGCAGTAACCAGACGCGGTCTCTCCCGGGTGTCGGTGGCGCTGGGTACATGTAGTGTCGTGAGTATTAGACGGAGATGTTACATGGAGTATCAGGAGTATCACACGGGGTATTTCCGCAGTATACAGACGCGGTCTCTCCCGGGTGTCGGTGGCGCTGGGTACATGTAGTGTCGTGAGTATTAGACGGAGATGTTACATGGAGTATCACACAGGGTATTTCGGCAGTATACAGACGCGGTCTCTCCCGGGTGTCGGTGGCGCTGGGTACATTACAGGAGGCCGGCAGAGGATTATTCGGCAGAATTGTCTCTTCTGCCTCCCGGCGAGAACATTCACAGACTAATGACTTCATGTAGGGAACATCTGTTGTGCGAAGGAGAAAACAGGAGCCAGATGCATCGTCCAACCCCCCAGAGCAGCGCTCATCGCCCAGAACATGCCCGGCATCAGCAGAAGCAGCCGGCGACACCTCCCACGCAGAGTCCTGACACCGCATGGGCTCCATGTGTGAGTGACACAAGGGGCCACATGTAGTGTCATAAAGTGCATCATCCTGACATCAGAACACGTCACACACATCATCCTGACATCAGAACACGTCACACACATCATCCTCATCATCAGAACATGTCACACACATCATCCTGACATCAGAACATGTCACACACATCATCCTCATCATCAGAACATGTCACACACATCATCCTCATCATCAGAACATGTCACACACATCATCCCGACATCAGAACACGTCACACACATCATCCTGACATCAGAACACGTCACACACATCATCCTCATCATCAGAACATGTCACACACATCATCCTGACATCAGAACATGTCACACACATCATCCCGACATCAGAACATGTCACACACATCATCCTGACACCAGAACACGTCACACACATCATCCTGACATCAGAACATGTCACACACATCATCCTCATCATCAGAACACGTCACACACATCATCCTCATCATCAGAACACGTCACACACATCATCCTGACATCAGAACACGTCACACACATCATCCTCATCATCAGAACACGTCACACACATCATCCTGACATCAGAACACGTCACACACATCATCCCGACATCAGAACACGTCACACACATCATCCCGACATCAGAACACGTCACACACATCATCCTCATCATCAGAACATGTCACACACATCATCCTGACATCAGAACACGTCACACACATCATCCTCATCATCAGAACATGTCACACACATCATCCTAAAATCAGAACACGTCACACACATCATCCTCACCATCAGAACACGTCACACACATCATCCTGACATCAGAACACGTCACACACATCATCCTCATCATCAGAACATGTCACACACATCATCCTAAAATCAGAACACGTCACACACATCATCCTCACCATCAGAACACGTCACACACATCATCCCGACATCAGAACACGTCACACACACATCATCCTCATCATCAGAACACGTCACACACATCATCCTCATCATCAGAACACGTCACACACATCATCCTGACACCAGAACACGTCACACACATCATCCTGACACCAGAACACGTCACACACATCATCCTGACACCAGAACACGTCACACACATCATCCTGACACCAGAACACGTCACACACATCATCCTGACATCAGAACACGTCACACACATCATCCTGACACCAGAACACGTCACACACATCATCCTGACACCAGAACACGTCACACACATCATCCTGACATCAGAACACGTCACACACATCATCCTGACATCAGAACACGTCACACACATCATCCTGACATCAGAACACGTCACACACATCATCCTGACATCAGAACACGTCACACACATCATCCTGACATCAGAACATGTCACACACATCATCCTCATCATCAGAACACGTCACACACATCATCCTCATCATCAGAACACGTCACACACATCATCCTGACATCAGAACACGTCACACACATCATCCTGACATCAGAACACGTCACACACATCATCCTGACATCAGAACACGTCACACACACATCATCCTGACACCAGAACACGTCACACACATCATCCTGACACCAGAACACGTCACACACATCATCCTGACACCAGAACACGTCACACACATCATCCTGACATCAGAACACGTCACACACACATCATCCTGACACCAGAACACGTCACACACATCATCCTGACATCAGAACACGTCACACACATCATCCTGACATCAGAACACGTCACACACATCATCCCGACATCAGAACACGTCACACACATCATCCTGACATCAGAACACGTCACACACATCATCCTGACACCAGAACACGTCACACACATCATCCTGACATCAGAACACGTCACACACATCATCCTGACATCAGAACACGTCACACACATCATCCTGACATCAGAACACGTCACACACATCATCCTGACATCAGAACACGTCACACACATCATCCTGACACCAGAACATGTCACACACATCATCCTGACACCAGAACACGTCACACACATCATGCTGACATCAGAACACGTCACACACATCATCCTGACACCAGAACACGTCACACACATCATCCTCACCATCAGAACACGTCACACACATCATCCTGACACCAGAACACGTCACACACATCATCCTGACACCAGAACACGTCACACACATCATCCTGACATCAGAACACGTCACACACATCATCCTGACACCAGAACACGTCACACACATCATCCTGACACCAGAACACGTCACACACATCATCCTGACATCAGAACACGTCACACACATCATCCTGACACCAGAACACGTCACACACATCATCCTGACATCAGAACACGTCACACACATCATCCTGACACCAGAACACGTCACACACATCATCCTGACATCAGAACATGTCACACACATCATCCTCATCATCAGAACACGTCACACACATCATCCTGACACCAGAACACGTCACACACATCATCCTGACATCAGAACACGTCACACACATCATCCTGACATCAGAACACGTCACACACATCATCCTGACACCAGAACACGTCACACACATCATCCTGACATCAGAACATGTCACACACATCATCCTCATCATCAGAACACGTCACACACATCATCCTGACACCAGAACACGTCACACACATCATCCTGACACCAGAACACGTCACACACATCATCCTGACATCAGAACATGTCACACACATCATCCTCATCATCAGAACACGTCACACACATCATCCTGACATCAGAACATGTCACACACATCATCCTCATCATCAGAACACGTCACACACATCATCCTGACATCAGAACATGTCACACACATCATCCTCATCATCAGAACATGTCACACACATCATCCTCACCATCAGAACACGTCACACACATCATCCTGACACCAGAACACGTCACACACATCATCCTGACATCAGAACACGTCACACACATCATCCTGACATCAGAACACGTCACACACATCATCCTGACACCAGAACACGTCACACACATCATCCTGACATCAGAACATGTCACACACATCATCCTCATCATCAGAACACGTCACACACATCATCCTGACACCAGAACACGTCACACACATCATCCTGACACCAGAACACGTCACACACATCATCCTGACATCAGAACATGTCACACACATCATCCTCATCATCAGAACACGTCACACACATCATCCTGACATCAGAACATGTCACACACATCATCCTCATCATCAGAACACGTCACACACATCATCCTGACATCAGAACATGTCACACACATCATCCTCATCATCAGAACATGTCACACACATCATCCTCACCATCAGAACACGTCACACACATCATCCTGACACCAGAACACGTCACACACATCATCCTGACATCAGAACACGTCACACACATCATCCTGACATCAGAACACGTCACACACATCATCCTGACACCAGAACACGTCACACACATCATCCTGACATCAGAACATGTCACACACATCATCCTCATCATCAGAACACGTCACACACATCATCCTGACACCAGAACACGTCACACACATCATCCTGACACCAGAACACGTCACACACATCATCCTGACATCAGAACATGTCACACACATCATCCTCATCATCAGAACACGTCACACACATCATCCTGACATCAGAACATGTCACACACATCATCCTCATCATCAGAACACGTCACACACATCATCCTGACATCAGAACATGTCACACACATCATCCTCATCATCAGAACATGTCACACACATCATCCTGACATCAGAACACGTCACACACATCATCCTGACATCAGAACACGTCACACACATCATCCCGACATCAGAACACGTCACACACATCATCCTGACATCAGAACACGTCACACACATCATCCTGACACCAGAACACGTCACACACATCATCCTGACACCAGAACATGTCACACACATCATCCTGACACCAGAACACGTCACACACATCATCCTGACACCAGAACACGTCACACACATCATCCTGACACCAGAACACGTCACACACATCATCCTGACACCAGAACACGTCACACACATCATCCTGACATCAGAACATGTCACACACATCATCCTCATCATCAGAACACGTCACACACATCATCCTCATCATCAGAACACGTCACACACATCATCCTCATCATCAGAACATGTCACACACATCATCCCGACATCAGAACACGTCACACACATCATCCTGACATCAGAACATGTCACACACATCATCCTGACATCAGAACACGTCACACACATCATCCTGACATCAGAACACGTCACACACATCATCCTGACATCAGAACACGTCACACACATCATCCTGACACCAGAACACGTCACACACATCATCCTGACATCAGAACATGTCACACACATCATCCTCATCATCAGAACACGTCACACACATCATCCTGACACCAGAACACGTCACACACATCATCCTGACACCAGAACACGTCACACACATCATCCTGACATCAGAACATGTCACACACATCATCCTCATCATCAGAACACGTCACACACATCATCCTGACATCAGAACATGTCACACACATCATCCTCATCATCAGAACACGTCACACACATCATCCTGACATCAGAACATGTCACACACATCATCCTCATCATCAGAACATGTCACACACATCATCCTGACATCAGAACACGTCACACACATCATCCTGACATCAGAACACGTCACACACATCATCCCGACATCAGAACACGTCACACACATCATCCTGACATCAGAACACGTCACACACATCATCCTGACACCAGAACACGTCACACACATCATCCTGACACCAGAACATGTCACACACATCATCCTGACACCAGAACACGTCACACACATCATCCTGACACCAGAACACGTCACACACATCATCCTGACACCAGAACACGTCACACACATCATCCTGACACCAGAACACGTCACACACATCATCCTGACATCAGAACATGTCACACACATCATCCTCATCATCAGAACACGTCACACACATCATCCTCATCATCAGAACATGTCACACACATCATCCCGACATCAGAACACGTCACACACATCATCCTGACATCAGAACATGTCACACACATCATCCTGACACCAGAACACGTCACACACATCATCCTGACATCAGAACACGTCACACACATCATCCTGACATCAGAACATGTCACACACATCATCCTCATCATCAGAACATGTCACACACATCATCCCGACATCAGAACACGTCACACACATCATCCTGACATCAGAACATGTCACACACATCATCCTGACACCAGAACACGTCACACACATCATCCTGACATCAGAACACGTCACACACATCATCCTGACATCAGAACACGTCACACACACATCATCCTGACATCAGAACATGTCACACACATCATCCTCATCATCAGAACATGTCACACACATCATCCTCATCATCAGAACATGTCACACACATCATCCCGACATCAGAACATGTCACACACATAGCGGGCGGTGTTCTTACCAGATCTAGGTGTTCTTCAGCAGGTGAGGCGGACGGGCCGTGTGCTGCATCTTCTGTGGACGGTGGGAAGAGAGATCACACAGTGAGATTACACGGCATACATTATACCGACCTACCCGTCCTGTTATATACCGACCTACCCCCTCCTGTTATATACCAACCTACCCCCTCCTGTTATATACCAACCTACCCCCTCCTGTTATATACCAACCTACCCCCTCCTGTTATATACCAACCTACCCCCTCCTGTTATATACCAACCTACCCCCTCCTGTTATATACCAACCTACCCCCTCCTGTTATATACCAACCTACCCCCTCCTGTTATATACCAACCTACCCCCTCCTGTTATATACCAACCTACCCCCTCCTCATTATATATACCGACCTACCCCTCCTGTTATATACCAACCTACCCCCTCCTGTTATATACCAACCTACCCCCTCCTGTTATATACCAACCTACCCCCTCCTGTTATATACCAACCTACCCCCTCCTGTTATATACCAACCTACCCCCTCCTGTTATATACCAACCTACCCCCTCCTGTTATATACCAACCTACCCCCTCCTGTTATATACCAACCTACCCCCTCCTGTTATATACCAACCTACCCCCTCCTGTTATATACCAACCTACCCCCTCCTCATTATATATACCGACCTACCCCTCCTGTTATATACCAACCTACCCCCTCCTGTTATATACCAACCTACCCCCTCCTGTTATATACCAACCTACCCCCTCCTGTTATATACCAACCTACCCCCTCCTGTTATATACCAACCTACCCCCTCCTGTTATATACCAACCTACCCCCTCCTGTTATATACCAACCTACCCCCTCCTGTTATATACCAACCTACCCCCTCCTGTTATATACCAACCTACCCCCTCCTGTTATATACCAACCTACCCCCTCCTGTTATATACCAACCTACCCCCTCCTGTTATATACCAACCTACCCCCTCCTCATTATATATACCGACCTACCCCTCCTGTAATATACCGACCTACCGCCTCCTGTAATATACCGACCTACCGCCTCCTCATATTATATACCGACCTACCCCCTCCTGTTATATACTGACCTACCCCCTCCTCATATTAAATATAGCCACGGATTAGAGCTACTTACCACCTTCTCCATCTTTGCTGATCCCAGGACGAGTCTCTACATCTTTTGATGACTGAACTGAAGTGTCCACGGGGCGAAGCTCAGGCGACACACGGATAATATCTGTGTCAGCCATAATTCACACCGGTCCTAGAGAAGACATCAACATGTCACACGGGATGTCACCAGATATCACCAAATGCAAAGCATTAATATATTCCTCCTGCAGGGTGATACATATAGAAGGAGCTATGAGTCTGCCCCTCCTCCTGCAGGGTGATACATATAGAAGGAGCTATGAGTCTGCCCCTCCTCCTGCAGGGTGATACATATAGAAGGAGCTATGAGTCTGCCCCTCCTCCTGCAGGGTGATACATATAGAAGGAGCTATGAGTCTGCTCCTCCTCCTGCAGGGTGATACATATAGAAGGAGCTATGAGTCTGCCCCTCCTCCTGCAGGGTGATACATATAGAAGGAGCTATGAGTCTGCACCTCCTCCTGCAGGGTGATAATATAGAAGGAGCTATGAGTCTGCTCCTCCTCCTGCAGGGTGATACATATAGAAGGAGCTATGAGTCTGCTCCTCCTCCTGCAGGGTGATACATATAGAAGGAGCTATGAGTCTGCTCCTCCTCCTGCAGGGTGATACATTTAGAAGGAGCTATGAGTCTGCTCCTCCTCCTGCAGGGTGATACATATAGAAGGGAGCTATGAGTCCGCCCCTCCTCCTGCAGGGTGATACATATAGAAGGAGCTATGAGTCTGCCCCTCCTCCTGCAGGGTGATACATATAGAAGGAGCTATGAGTCTGCCCCTCCTCCTGCAGGGTGATACATATAGAAGGAGCTATGAGTCTGCCCCTCCTCCTGCAGGATGATACATATAGAAGGAGTTATGAGTCTGCCCCTCCTCCTGCAGGGTGATACATATAGAAGGAGCTATGAGTCTGCTCCTCCTCCTGCAGGGTGATACATATAGAAGGAGCTATGAGTCTGCCCCTCCTCCTGCAGGGTGATACATATAGAAGGAGCTCTGAGTCTGCCCCTCCCTCTGCAGGGTGATACATATAGAAGGAGCTATGAGTCTGCTCCTCCTCCTGCAGGGTGATACATATAGAAGGAGCTATGAGTCTGCCCCTCCTCCTGCAGGGTGATACATATAGAAGGAGCTATGAGTCTGCTCCTCCTCCTGCAGGGTGATACATATAGAAGGAGCTATGAGTCTGCCCCTCCTCCTGCAGGGTGATACATATAGAAGGAGCTATGAGTCTGCTCCTCCTCCTGCAGAGTGATACATATAGAAGGAGCTATGAGTCTGCCCCTCCTCCTGCAGGGGGATACATATAGAAGGAGCTATGAGTCTGCCCCTCCTCCTGCAGGGTGATACATATAGAAGGAGCTATGAGTCTGCTCCTCCTCCTGCAGGGTGATACATATAGAAGGAGCTATGAGTCTGCCCCTCCTCCTGCAGGGTGATACATATAGAAGGAGCTATGAGTCTGCCCCTCCTCCTGCAGGGTGATACATATAGAAGGAGCTATGAGTCTGCCCCTCCCCCTGCAGGGTGATACATATAGAAGGAGCTATGAGTCTGCTCCTCCTCCTGCAGGGTGATACATATAGAAGGAGCTATGAGTCTGCTCCTCCTCCTGCAGGGTGACACATATAGAAGGAGCTATGAGTCTGCCCCTCCTCCTGCAGGGTGATACATATAGAAGGAGCTATGAGTCTGCCCCTCCTCCTGCAGGGTGATATATATAGAAGGAGCTATGAGTCTGCCCCTCCTCCTGCAGGGTGATACATATAGAAGGAGCTATGAGTCTGCCCCTCCTCCTGCAGGGTGATACATATAGAAGGAGCTATGAGTCTGCTCCTCCTCCTGCAGGGTGATACATATAGAAGGAGCTATGAGTCTGCCCCTCCTCCTGCAGGGTGATACATATAGAAGGGAGCTATGAGTCTGCTCCTCCTCCTGCAGGGTGATACATATAGAAGGAGCTATGAGTCTGCCCCTCCTCCTGCATGGTGATACATATAGAAGGAGCTATGAGTCTGCCCCTCCTCCTGCAGGGTGATACATATAGAAGGAGCTATGAGTCTGCCCCTCCTCCTGCAGGGTGATACATATAGAAGGAGCTATGAGTCTGCCCCTCCTCCTGCAGGGTGATACATATAGAAGGAGCTATGAGTCTGCTCCTCCTCCTGCAGGGTGATACATATAGAAGGAGCTATGAGTCTGCCCCTCCTTCTGCAGGGTGATACATATAGAAGGAGCTATGAGTCTGCCCCTCCTCCTGCAGGGTGATACATATAGAAGGAGCTATGAGTCTGCTCCTCCTCCTGCAGGGTGACACATATAGAAGGAGCTATGAGTCTGCTCCTCCTCCTGCAGGGTGATACATATAGAAGGAGCTATGAGTCTGCTCCTCCTCCTGCAGGGTGATACATATAGAAGGAGCTATGAGTCTGCTCCTCCTCCTGCAGGGTGATACATATAGAAGGAGCTATGAGTCTGCTCCTCCTCCTGCAGGGTGATACATATAGAAGGAGCTATGAGTCTGCTCCTCCTCCTGCAGGGTGATACATATAGAAGGAGTTATGAGTCTGCCCCTCCTCCTGCAGGGTGATACATATAGAAGGAGCTATGAGTCTGCTCCTCCTCCTGCAGGGTGATACATATAGAAGGAGCTATGAGTCTGCCCCTCCTCCTGCAGGGTGACAGTGGTACAGTCGCTGGCAGTGAAGGGGTTAATAGCGGTACACAGTAGTGGCGCCCCCGCAGACAGGACAGGAGGTAAATAAGCCCCCGTCTTTGGCCACTGTGTATTTTCCAGCGCTGACTCAGTGTGCCCACGTACCCAGGACATTCAGCTCCTGTGCCCAGATATTCCCTAATATTTCAGCATGGAGCAGAGCAGTGATCAGCGTGAAGATAAGCGGCATACGTACATGTACACATGCTGCAGTACCTCAGCTGCTATCATTCCTGCACATTTAAATTATTATACTTTATATACAATTCTCTAATAAAAGGAGTATTCTGATATAGCGCCACCTACAGCTGGTCCACGTAGTCATAGGGCGCTCACTCATACAGAACGCCACCTACTGGTAGTACATATCTGCTATTACTATTATATATTAGCAATAACACCCAAGGACCTCTCTGGTGCAGTGCCACCTATTGGCAGTGTATATCTAATAACACCCAAGGACCTCCCTGGTTAGCGCCACCTATTGGCAGTGTATATCTAATAACACTCAAGGACCTCCCAGGTGCAGCGCCACCTACTGGCAGTATATATCTAATAACACTCAAGGACCCCCCTGGTTAGCGCCACCTATTGGCAGTATATATCTAATAACACCCAAGGACCCCCCTGGTTAGCTCCACCTATTGGCAGTGTATATCTAATAACACCCAAGGACCCCCCTGGTTAGCTCCACCTATTGGCAGTGTATATCTAATAACACCCAAGGACCCCCCTGGTTAGCTCCACCTATTGGCAGTGTATATCTAATAACACCCAAGGACCCCCCTGGTTAGCTCCACCTATTGGCAGTATATATCTAATAACACCCAAGGACCCCCCTGGTTAGCTCCACCTATTGGCAGTGTATATCTAATAACACTCAAGGACCTCCCTGGTGCAGCGCCGACTACTGGCAGTGTATATCTAATAACACTCAAGGACCCCCCTGGTTAGCGCCACCTACTGGCAGTGTATATCTAATAACACCCAAGGACCTCTCTGGTGCAGCGCCACCTACTGGCAGTGTATATCTAATAACACCCAAGGACCCCCCTGGTTAGCGCCACCTATTGGCAGTGTATATATAATAACACCCAAGGACCTCCCAGGTGTAGCGCCACCTACTGGCAGTATATATCTAATAACACCCAAGGACCCCCCTGGTTAGCGCCACCTATTGGCAGTGTATATGTAATAACATCCAAGGACCTCCCAGGTACAGCGCCACCTACTGGCAGTGTATATCTAATAACACCCAAGGACCTCCCTGGTTAGCGACACCTATTGGCAGTGTATATATAATAACACCCAAGGACCTCTCTGGTACAGCGCCACCTACTGGCAGTGTATATGTAATAACACCCAAGGACCTCTCTGGTGCAGCGCCACCTATTGGCAGTGTATATCTAATAACACCCAAGGACCTCCCTGGTTAGCGCCACCTATTGGCAGTGTATATCTAATAACACCCAAGGACCTCCCAGGTGCAGCGCCACCTACTGGCAGTATATATCTAATAACACTCAAGGACCCCCCTGGTTAGCTCCACCTATTGGCAGTGTATATCTAATAACACCCAAGGACCCCCCTGGTTAGCTCCACCTATTGGCAGTGTATATCTAATAACACCCAAGGACCCCCCTGGTTAGCTCCACCTATTGGCAGTATATATCTAATAACACCCAAGGACCCCCCTGGTTAGCTCCACCTATTGGCAGTGTATATCTTATAACACCCAAGGACCTCCCTGGTGCAGCGCCGACTACTGGCAGTGTATATCTAATAACACTCAAGGACCCCCCTGGTTAGCGCCACCTACTGGCAGTGTATATCTAATAACACCCAAGGACCTCTCTGGTGCAGCGCCACCTACTGGCAGTGTATATCTAATAACACCCAAGGACCCCCCTGGTTAGCGCCACCTATTGGCAGTGTATATATAATAACACCCAAGGACCTCCCAGGTGTAGCGCCACCTACTGGCAGTATATATCTAATAACACCCAAGGACCCCCCTGGTTAGCGCCACCTATTGGCAGTGTATATGTAATAACATCCAAGGACCTCCCAGGTACAGCGCCACCTACTGGCAGTGTATATCTAATAACACCCAAGGACCTCCCTGGTTAGCGACACCTATTGGCAGTGTATATATAATAACACCCAAGGACCTCTCTGGTACAGCGCCACCTACTGGCAGTGTATATGTAATAACACCCAAGGACCTCTCTGGTGCAGCGCCACCTATTGGCAGTGTATATCTAATAACACCCAAGGACCTCCCTGGTTAGCGCCACCTATTGGCAGTGTATATCTAAAAACACCCAAGGACCTCCCAGACGCAGTGCCACCTATTGGCAGTGTATATCTAATAACACCCTAGGACCTCCCAGGTGCAGCGCCACCTACTGGCAGTGTATATGTAATAACACCCAAGGACCTCTCTGGTGCAGCGCCACCTATTGGCAGTGTATATCTAATAACACCCAAGGACCTCCCTGGTTAGCGCCACCTATTGGCAGTATATATCTAATAACACCCAAGGACCTCCCAGGTGCAGCGCCACCTATTGGCAGTGTATATCTAATAACACCCTAGGACCCCCCCTGGTTAGCGCCACCTACTGGCAGTGTATATCTAATAACACCCAAGGACCCCCCTGGTGCAGCGCCACCTACTGGCAGCACATAATTAGTAACGACCATGGATCGTGCCAATGCTTACTTGTGCCCTGTATATCTCGCCCTCCTGATGTCACGTGTATACAATATGGCGGTTCTATAGCATGTGAACATTGTAATGCGGCGCTGGAAAGGTTAATCCGGCTTCTGCCGCCTGATTACTGCATAGACCTGTAGTTCCCCAAACCGGCGAAATGATAATGCCGCGGCTGAGTGCAGGTGTTTGGGCGGGGGAGGGGCCGCCACGTCTATCACCACTATTATTTCATTAACGCCCTTTGAAAATCCAGATGTAAATGCAGGTAATGAGAGGAACCTGCGATTTCCCTCCCGAACATTAGTGCCGAAATGTTCCCGAGAATTACAGGAAAATGTCCCCGACCCACTGTGCGCGGCGAGGAGAGAGATGGCGGTAATTGCTGTAATGGGAGAGCGCTGCGCGCGAGGGGCCGGCCAATTATACAGCCGACATTATCCTCCGGGGAGAGCTGCCGAGGGTTAACCAGTGAGGAGACAGGGCCGACCATCTAAGAAGGCCGAGCAGTGGGGTGGCGGCATTCTCACACGCCCATAGCCCTTTACAGGCGGGTGGAGATCCTTATGTCTGTGGGCAGATATGGGGGGGGGGGTCACTGAATATTGAGGTTCCCCCTGACCCCGCTGGTGTATCAGGGGGTTCAGGGGACAGAATGGTGACCCCCTCTCTATATCAAAGACTATGTATGAGAGGTAGTCACAGCTCCGCCCCCTGTGATTCTATATAATGGCCCACTAACCCTGGGCTGCATCTGGCGGTATTACTATAGCACTATATGGCAGTACTATGTGGGCTGCATCTGGCGGTATTACTATAGCACTATATGGCAGTACTATGTGGGCTGCATCTGGCGGTATTACTATAGCACTATATGGCAGTACTATGTGGGCTGCATCTGGCGGTATTACTATAGCACTATATGGCAGTACTATGTGGGCTGCATCTGGCGGTATTACTATAGCACTATATGGCAGTACTATGTGGGCTGCATCTGGCGGTATTACTATAGCACTATATGGCAGTACTATGTGGGCTGCATCTGGCGGTATTACTATAGCACTATATGGCAGTACTATGTGGGCAGCATCTGGCAGTATTAATATAGCACTATATGGCAGTACTATGTGGGCAGCATCTGGCAGTATTAATATAGATCATATGGTGGTATTATGTGGGCTGTATATAGCAGTATTACTACACCACTGTATCTGGTAGTATCACTATATGGTGGCGTTATGTGGGCAGTGTTGTTATGCCATTATATAGTGGTATTATGTGTGCAGTATCTGGCAGTATTACTATAGTACTAAATGGTGGTATCTTGCAGTGTTAATATAGCACGATATGGCGGTATTATGTGGGCTGTATATAGCAGTATTATTATTGCAGTATATGGAGGTATAATTTGGGACATATCTAATGTATTATTATGGCATAATATGGGCTTTATATGGCAGCCTTATTATGCCAAGATCTGGGCGGTGATATGTGGGAGTATTAGGCGGTGTTATTTGGCATGGTAGGTGGGTACTTGCTGCCCGCCCATGGTGGAGCTAGTGATGAGGCTGGACACCGGGGTCTGCAGGCACCACCTGAGTATGAGGAGCCCCAGGACGCACAGGATGACCGCCGGGCACAATGATGAGAGTTATCTCAGAGGGGTCCTCAGGGATGACACGGGACTGGTCACATGACCGCTGTCTGTATACAGCACATGGATAGGAACAGGTGACATCATGGCTCCCTGTACATATCACCTCACACATACATGTAGTATAAGGTAGGATCATGTGACCACATACATGTAGTATAAGGTAGGATCATGTGACCACATACATGTAGTATAAGGTAGGATCATGTGACCTCAAACATACATGTAGTATACAGGTAGGAACATGTGACCACATACATGTAGTATACAGGTAGGAACATGTGACCTCACATACATGTAGTATACAGGTAGGAACATGTGACCACATACATGTAGTATACAGGTAGGAACATGTGACCTCACATACATGTAGTATACAGGTAGGATCATGTGACCACATACATGTAGTATAAGGTAGGATCATGTGACCTCAAACATACATGTAGTATACAGGTAGGAACATGTGACCACATACATGTAGTATACAGGTAGGAACATGTGACCTCACATACATGTAGTATACAGGTAGGAACATGTGACCACATACATGTAGTATACAGGTAGGAACATGTGACCTCACATACATGTAGTATACAGGTAGGATCATGTGACCACAGACATGTAGTATAAGGTAGTATATGGTCATGTGACCTCACACATACATGTAGTATACAGGTAGGAACATGTGACCTCACATACATGTAGTATACAGGTAGGATCATGTGACCACAGACATGTAGTATAAGGTAGTATATGGTCATGTGACCTCACACAGACATGTAGTATACAGGTAGGAACATGTCACCTCACATACATGTAGTATACAGGTAGGATCATGTGACCACATACATGTAGTATACAGGTAGGATCATGTGACCACATACATGTAGTATACAGGTAGGATCATGTGACCACAGACATGTAGTATACAGGTAGGATCATGTGACCACAGACATGTAGTATACGGCCATGTGACCTCACACATACATGTAGTATACGGTCATGTGACCTCACACATACATGTAGTATACGGTCATGTGACCTCACACATACATGTAGTATACGGCCATGTCACCTCACACATACATGTAGTATACGGTCATGTGACCTCACACATACATGTAGTATCCGGGGCTATATGTGCTACTCACCCCTCTCCGTGTTGCTCACACTGCCAGCTATATCATTACATGGAACATACAGTGTACACACCAGCCGCCGGTTGCCCTGGACGCGTCTCCTAGGTAACAGGGGTCGGAAAGTCACATGGCGCGGCCTGTGAGTGGTCATAGGTTGAACGCTGAACCAATAGACGCGCAGGAGGATAAAAACAGGGCGGAGACAATGCGGCAAGAAGAGGAAAAATTCGCGCTCAGGAAGTTACAGTGACGTCCTCCAATGAGAAGCGGCCGTGTGATAACTGACAGGACGACTAGCCAATAGCGACAGCTTGTTCTATACTACCGCTGTCCCGAAAAAGGCGTGGCCTTGTAGCCCATAGCAACCATAACTTTCATTATATTCAGCGCAGAGTAGAGACTGAAGCTGTGATGTGATTGATCACCAGTCCTCCATCAGTTACAGTATACAACGTAGTGTATAGAGCCTCCTACTGTGCCATCCAGAGTGCCCCCATGATAGTGCCATCCAGAGTGCCCCCATAATAGTGTCATTCAGTGTGCCCCCATAATAGTGCCATCCAGAGTGCCCTCATAATAGTGTCATTCAGTGTGCCCCCATAATAGTGCCATCCAGAGTGCCCCCATGATAGTGCCATCCAGAGTGCCCCCATAATAGTGCCATCCAGAGTGCCCCCATGATAGTGCCATCCAGAGTGCCCCCATGATAGTGCCATCCAGAGTGCCCCCATGATAGTGCCATCCAGAGTGCCCCCATGATAGTGCCAGCCAGTGCTCCATAATAGTGCCATCCAGAGTGCCCCATAATAGTGCCAGCCAGTGCCCCATAATAGTGCCAGCCAGTGCCCTATAATAGTCATCCAGAGTGCCCCAATAATAGTGCCACCCAGAGTGCCCCCATAATAGTGCCAGCCAGTGCCCCATAATAGTGTGATCCAGAGTGCCCCATAATAGTGCCAGCCAGTGCCCCATAATAGTGCCAGCCAGTGCCCCATAATAGTGCCATCCAGAGTGCCCCCATAATAGTGCCAGCCAGTGCCCCATAATAGTGTGATCCAGAGTGCCCCCATAATAGTGCCATCCAGAGTGCCCCCATGATAGTGCCATCCAGAGTGCCCCCATGATAGTGCCATCCAGAGTGCCCCCATGATAGTGCCAGCCAGTGCTCCATAATAGTGCCATCCAGAGTGCCCCATAATAGTGCCAGCCAGTGCCCCATAATAGTGTGATCCAGAGTGCCCCCATAATAGTGCCATCCAGAGTGCCCCCATGATAGTGCCATCCAGAGTGCCCCCATGATAGTGCCATCCAGAGTGCCCCCATGATAGTGCCAGCCAGTGCTCCATAATAGTGCCAGCCAGTGCCCCATAATAGTGCCAGCCAGTGCCCCATAATAGTGCCATCCAGAGTGCCCCCATAATAGTGCCAGCCAGTGCCCCATAATAGTGTGATCCAGAGTGCCCCCATAATAGTGCCATCCAGAGTGCCCCCATGATAGTGCCATCCAGAGTGCCCCCATGATAGTGCCATCCAGAGTGCCCCCATGATAGTGCCAGCCAGTGCTCCATAATAGTGCCATCCAGAGTGCCCCATAATAGTGCCAGCCAGTGCCCCATAATAGTGCCAGCCAGTGCTCCATAATAGTGCCATCCAGAGTGCCCCATAATAGTGCCAGCCAGTGCCCCATAATAGTGCCAGCCAGTGCTCCATAATAGTGCCATCCAGAGTGCCCCATAATAGTGCCAGCCAGTGCCCCATAATAGTGCCAGCCAGGGCCCCATAATAGTGTCATCCAGAGTGCCCCCATAATAGTGCCAGCCAGTGCCCCATAATAGTGTGATGCAGAGTGCCCCCATAATAGTGCCAGCCAGTGCCCCATAAAAATGTGATCCAGAGTGCCCCCATAATGGTGCCAGCCAGTGCCCTATAATGTGTCACCCAGAGTGCCTGCTAACTTGTATAGAGAGGACTGACAAGAGCCCACAAACCAGTATAGAGAGGAATGCCGAGCACCCTCAAACCGGTATATAGAAGACTGGTGAGCACCTGCAAACTGGTATAGAGAGGACTGCCGATTGCCCGCTAAGTGGTATAGAGAGGACTGCCAAGAGCCCGCAAACCAGTATAGAGAGGACTACCGAGTGCCCAAAAATCGGTATATAGAGGGTTGCAGAATGCCCGCTTACTGGTATAGAGAGGACTACCGAGTGTCTGCAAACCAGTTTATTGAGGACTGCTGAGCACCTGCAAACCAGTATAGAGAGGACTGCCGAGAGCCCGCAAATTGGTATAGAGAGGACCACCGAGTGCCTGCAAACCAGTATATAGTGGAGTGCCGGCAAACCAGTATATTGAGGACTGCTGAGCACCTGCAAACCGGTATAGAGAGGACTGCCGATTGCCCGCTAAGTGGTATAGAGAGGACTGCCGAGAGCCCGCAAACCAGTATAGAGAGGACTACCGAGTGCCCAAAAATCGGTATATAGAGGGCTGCAGAATGCCCGCTAACTGGTATAGAGAGGACTACCGAGTGCCTGCAAACCAGTATATAGTGGAGTGCCGGCAAAGCAGTATATTGAGGACTGCTGAGCATCTGCAAACCGGTATAGAGAGGACTGCCGAGTGCCCGCTAACTGGTATAGAGAGGACTGCCGAGTGCCCGCTAACTGGTATAGAGAGGACTGCCGAGTGCCCGCTAACTGGTATAGAGAGGACTGCCGAGTGCCCACAAATCGGTATATAGAGGGCTGCCGAGTGCCCACTAACTGGTATAGAGAGGACTACCGAGTGCCCACAAACTGCTATATAGAGGCTGACAAGTGCACGCAGACCGGTATAGAGGGAACTTCCGATCACCCACAAACTGGAATAGAGAGGACTTATGAGTGCCCACAAACCGCTATAGAGAGGACTACCAAACATCAGAAAATAAAAGCCTCTACTCGTCTTAACAACTACTGTGCCCTTAACAGTATCTGCACCCCATGACAGCTTTGATGCCCCCATAACAGTGTCTGCCCCTTAAATGCTG
The DNA here is from genome assembly GCF_014858855.1 of Bufo gargarizans. NCBI lineage: Eukaryota > Metazoa > Chordata > Amphibia > Anura > Bufonidae > Bufo > Bufo gargarizans. The sequence goes on from NC_058081.1 coordinate 51,553,321, forward strand.
TAGTCCCCATAAAAGTGTCTGCACTCCCATAGCAGATTAGGTGCCCCCATAACAGCCTCTGGACCCTCAGCCACAGTGCCCCTCATAACACATGCTATGCCTCCTAAAGCCACTGAGCCCTCATAGCAGCCCCGGTACCCCAACACCTGCAGTTTTCACCCCATAACAGACTCTGCTCCCCTTAATTGTCATGGTACCAGCACCACTAGTGTTAGCCCCCCCCCCCCATAACAGCCTTGTGCCATCATACCTGTACTGCCCCCTTATTTCCGGAGAGAATATTCACTATTGACAGGGGAGCTCGGTGCACTGCAGAGGCCTATGGACAGGTGGGCTCAGTACAGCTGAAAGGACACACATTCAGCTGCAGATGGTGCTTAGGGTACTTAGTCCAATTACAGAATAAGTGAGATGAAGGCACCTGGTAGGCTTCCATCCATCTGGAGATCAATATACATCCAATGGAGGACAGTTCAGGAGAGAGCATTGCCAATGGACAGATGGGCTCAATACAAGTTAAAGGACATGCATTCAGCTGCAGATGGTGCTTAGGGTACTTGGTCTGATTACAGAATGAATTAGATCAAGGCACCTTGTAAACTTCCAATGATCTGGAGATCAATGAACATCCACTGGAGAACATCGCCTATGGACAGGTGGGCTCAGTGCAGTTTACAGGACATACATACAACTGCAGAGGGTTCTTAGGTTACTTAGTCCAATTGCAGAATAGATGAGATGAGGACACCTAGTAAGCTCCCAACCATCTGCAGATCAAAGTTCATTTGATGGAGAACAGTCCAGGAGAGAACATTGCCTATGGACAGGTAGGCTCCATGCAGGTTAATGGACATCCAACAACTGTAGAGGATACTTAGGGTACTTAGTCCAATTTCAAAATAAATGAGATAAGGGAACCTTGAAAGTTTCCAACCATCTGGAGATCAAAGTTCATCAAGTGCAGGTCCTAAGGACAGTTTTTTTTCTATCTATAGACAGCTCATGTAGGCCAACATTTTCTGACGATGAGACATGGCATGCCATCTACTGAGCCATGCCATGGATATAGGGTAGCCAGTGGTTGACTGCATGGGGTTCCTGCCTGTGAACAGCCAGTGAAATGCAGTTTAAGAGGACCTCAAGAAGCACCCGAAGACTCCCAACCTTACATTGCCACTTCCGGGGTGGCATAGCCCTTAGCGACAATCGTAATGAAGGGGGATGCAAGACTGGCACTACATGTGCTCCGTTAACGAGCAGGAGGACAATGGCACCTGGAGCCAAGCAAAGCAGAGGACCTGGAGAGCCTGAAACTCGCTGTCTATCTACATCTCACCACACGAGGACAGCAGTGAGCTGAGTCCTATCACTTGCGGTGTGCCTGCCTCTATATATGGGTGGGATAAACACGCTTGTATATGTTAGCACTATAGGCCAGGGGTTCACATACTTTCTATATGTCACCTTCACTGTCCCTCATTGTCTGTCCTATGCAGGACTGTAGAAGTGTGGAGACACCTGGGCAGCAAGAGTCACATCTGCTGCCCCCTCCTTCTAATGCTTGTTTATGCTCCCCGTCAGACATAGTACCTGCATAGCAGTGCCACCCACTGTGCCCTCATAGATGTGTCAGACATAGTACCTGCATAGCAGTGCCACCCACTGTGCCCACATAGATGTGTCAGACATAGTACCTGTATAACAGTGCCAGCCGCTGTGCCCTCATAGATGTGTCAGACATAGTACCTGTATAACAGTGCCAGCCACTGTGCCCACATAAAGGTGTCAGACATAGTACCGGTATAACAGTGCCACCCACTGTGCCCACATAGACGTGTCAGACATAGTACCTGTATAACCGTGCCACCCACTGTGCCCACATAGATGTGTCAGACATAGTACCTGTATAACCGTGCCACCCACTGTGCCCACATAGACGTGTCAGACATAGTACCTGTATAACAGTGCCACCCACTGTGCCCTCATAGATGTGTCAGACATAGTACCAGTATAGCAGTGCCACACACTGTGCCCTCATAGATGTGTCAGACATAGTACTGGTATAACAGTGCCAGCCACTGTGCCCTCATAGATGTGTCAGACATAGTACCTGTATAACCGTGCCACCCACTGTGCTCACATAGATGTGTCAGACATAGTACCTGTATAACCGTGCCACCCACTGTGCCCACATAGACGTGTCAGACATAGTACCTGTATAACAGTGCCACCCACTGTGCCCTCATAGATGTGTCAGACATAGTACCTGCATAGCAGTGCCACACACTGTGCCCACATAGATGTGTCAGACATAGTACCTGTATAACAGTGCCAGCCGCTGTGCCCTCATAGATGTGTCAGACATAGTACCTGTATAACAGTGCCACCCACTGTGCCCACATAGACGTGTCAGACATAGTACCTGTATAACAGTGCCAGCCACTGTGCCCACATAGATGTGTCAGACATAGTACCTGTATAACAGTGCCAGCCACTGTGCCCTCATAGACGTGTCAGACATAGTACCTGTATAACAGTGCCAGCCACTGTGCCCACATAAACGTGTTAGACATAATACCTGTATAACAGTGCCACCCACTGTGCCATCATAGACGTGTCAGACATAGTACCTGTATAACAGTGCCAGCCACTGTGCCCTCATAGATTTGTCAGACATAGTACCTGTATAACAGTGCCAGCCACTGTGCCCTCATAGATGTGTCAGACATAGTACTGGTATAACAGTGCCAGCCACTGTGCCCTCATAGATGTGTCAGACATATTACCGGTATAACAGTGCCACCCACTGTGCCCTCATAGATGTGTCAGATATAGTACCGGTATAACAGTGCCACCAACTGTGCCCTCATAGATGTGTCAGACATAGTACCTGTATAACAGTGCCACCCACTGTGCCCACATAGACGTGTCAGACATAGTACCGATATAACAGTGCCACCCACTGTGCCCTCATAGATGTGTCAGATATAGTACCGGTATAACAGTGCCACCCACTGTGCCCTCATAGATGTGTCAGACATAGTACCTGTAAAACAGTGCCACCCACTGTGCCCACATAGACGTGTCAGACATAGTACCTGTATAACAGTGCCAACCACTGTGCCCACATAGACGTGTCAGACATAGTACCTCTATAACAGTGCCAGCCACTGTGCCCACATAAACGTGTCAGGCATAGTACCTGTATAACAGTGCCAGCCACTGTGCCCTCATAGATGTGTCAGACATAGTACCTGTATAACAGTGCCAGCCACTGTGCCCACATAAAGGTGTCAGACATAGTACCTGTATAACCGTGCCACCCACTGTGCCCACATAAAGGTGTCAGACATAGGACCGGTATAACAGTGCCACCCACTGTGCCCTCATAGATGTGTCAGACATAGTACCTGTATAACAGTGCCAGCCACTGTGCCCTCAGAGATGTGTCAGACATAGTACCTGTATAACAGTGCCAGCCACTGTACCCACATAAAGGTGTCAGACATAGTACCTGTATAACAGTGCCAGCCACTGTGCCCACATAAAGGTGTCAGACATAGTACCGGTATAACAGTGCCACCCACTGTGCCCTCATAGACGTGTCAGACATAATACCTGTATAACAGTGCCAGCCACTGTGCCCTCAGAGATGTGTCAGACATAGTACCGGTATAACAGTGCCACCCACTGTGCCCTCATAGATGTGTCAGACATAGTACCTGTATAACAGTGCCACCCACTGTGCCCTCATAGATGTGTCAGATATAGTACCGGTATAACAGTGCCACCCACTGTGCCCTCATAGATGTGTCAGACATAGTACCTGTATAACAGTGCCACCCACTGTGCCCACATAGATGTGTCAGACATAGTACCGGTATAACAGTGCCACCCACTGTGCCCACATAGACGTGTCAGACATAGTACCTGTATAACAGTGCCACCCACTGTGCCCACATAGACATGTCAGACATAGTACCTGTATAACAGTGCCACCCACTGTGCCCACATAGACGTGTCAGACATAGTACCTCTATAACAGTGCCAGCCACTGTGCCCACATAAACGTGTCAGGCATAGTACCTGTATAACAGTGCCAGCCACTGTGCCCTCATAGATGTGTCAGACATAGTACCTGTATAACAGTGCCAGCCACTGTGCCCACATAAAGGTGTCAGACATAGTACCTGTATAACAGTGCCAGCCACTGTGCCCACATAAAGGTGTCAGACATAGGACCGGTATAACAGTGCCACCCACTGTGCCCTCATAGATGTGTCAGACATAGTACCTGTATAACAGTGCCAGCCACTGTGCCCTCAGAGATGTGTCAGACATAGTACCTGTATAACAGTGCCAGCCACTGTACCCACATAAAGGTGTCAGACATAGTACCTGTATAACAGTGCCAGCCACTGTGCCCACATAAAGGTGTCAGACATAGTACCGGTATAACAGTGCCACCCACTGTGCCCTCATAGATGTGTCAGACATAGTACCTGTATAACAGTGCCAGCCACTGTGCCCTCAGAGATGTGTCAGACATAGTACCGGTATAACAGTGCCACCCACTGTGCCCTCATAGATGTGTCAGACATAGTACCGGTATAACACTGCCAGCCACTGTGCCCTCATAGATTTGTCAGACATAGTACCTGTATAACAGTGCCAGCCACTGTGCCCTCATAGATTTGTCAGACATAGTACCTGTATAACAGTGCCAGCCACTGTGCCCACATAGATGTGTCAGACATAGTACTGGTATAACAGTGCCAGCCACTGTGCCCTCATAGATTTGTCAGACATAGTACCTGTATAACAGTGCCAGCCACTGTGCCCTCATAGATGTGTCAGACATAGTACTGGTATAACAGTGCCACCCACTGTGCCCTCATAGATGTGTCAGACATAGTACTGGTATAACAGTGCCACCCACTGTGCCCACATAGATGTGTCAGATATAGTACCGGTATAACAGTGCCACCAACTGTGCCCTCATAGATGTGTCAGACATAATACCTGTATAACAGTGCCACCAACTGTGCCCTCATAGATGTGTCAGACATAATACCTGTATAACAGTGCCACCCACTTTGCCCTCATAGATGTGTCAGACATAGTACTGGTATAACAGTGCCAGCCACTGTGCCCTCATAGATTTGTCAGACATAGTACCTGTATAACAGTGCCAGCCACTGTGCCCTCATAGATTTGTCAGACATAGTACCTGTATAACAGTGCCAGCCACTGTGCCCACATAGATGTGTCAGACATAGTACTGGTATAACAGTGCCAGCCACTGTGCCCTCATAGATTTGTCAGACATAGTACCTGTATAACAGTGCCAGCCACTGTGCCCTCATAGATGTGTCAGACATAGTACTGGTATAACAGTGCCACCCACTGTGCCCTCATAGATGTGTCAGACATAGTACTGGTATAACAGTGCCAGCCACTGTGCCCTCATAGATGTGTCAGACATAATACCTGTATAACAGTGCCACCCACTTTGCCCTCATAGATGTGTCAGACATAGTACTGGTATAACAGTGCCAGCCACTGTGCCCTCATAGATGTGTCAGACATAGTACCTGTATAACAGTGCCACCAACTGTGCCCTCATAGATGTGTCAGACATAGTACCTGTATAACAGTGCCACCCACTGTGCCCACATAGATGTGTCAGACATAATACCTGTATAACAGTGCCACCCACTGTGCCCACATAGATGTGTCAGACATAGTACCGGTATAACAGTGCCAGCCACTGTGCCCTCATAGATGTGTCAGACATAGTACCTGTATAACAGTGCCAGCCACTGTGCCCACATAGATGTGTCAGACATAGTACCGGTATAACAGTGCCACCCACTGTGCCCACATAGACGTGTTAGACATAGTACCTGTATAACAGTGCCACCCACTGTGCCTACATAGACGTGTCAGACATAGTACCTGTATAACAGTGCCAGCCGCTGTGCCCTCAGAGATGTGTCAGACATAGTACCGGTATAACAGTGCCACCCACTGTGCCCTCATAGATGTGTCAGACATAGTACCTGTATAACAGTGCCACCCACTATGCCCTCATAGATGTGTCAGACATAGTACCTGTATAACAGTGCCACCCACTGTGCCCTCATAGATGTGTCAGACATAGTACCTGTATAACAGTGCCACCCACTATGCCCTCATAGACGTGTCAGACATAGTACCTGTATAACAGTGCCACCCACTGTGCCCACATAAACGTGTCAGACATAGTACCTGTATAACAGTGCCAGCCACTGTGCCCACATAGACGTGTCAGACATAGTACCGGTATAACAGTGCCACCCACTGTGCCCACATAGACGTGTCAGACATAGTACCTGTATAACAGTGCCAGCCACTGTATTCCCTTAACAGGATTTAAAGCTGCCAACCACAGTGCACTAATAACAGTGTCAACCAGTGTCCCCATAATAGTGCCAACAGCAGTGTCCCCATAATAGTGCCAGCCTCTGGGTCCCCATAACAATGCCAACTATAGTACACCCATAACAGCACCAACCAGTGTTCTCGTAATGGTGCCAGCCACAGCATCCACATAACAGTGAGAACCAAAGTCCACCCATAAGCACCACCCACCGTGCCCCATAACAGTGCCAACCACAGTGTCTCCATAACGGAGATACCCACAGTGGCCCCTAGGAGTCCCCGACCAGTTTACCCATAGCAGTTGTAGCCGCAGTACTCCCATTAGAATGCTCACCACAGAATCCCCGTAATGGTGACAACAACCACTCTGTCCCAGTAACAGAATGTGCCACAGTGGCCCCATAACAATGTGCCCACAATGGTGGCGGCCATATTGCTTGTGTAACACGGTGTCCCCATAAGATAACCTTGTACCTCCAACAGAGCTAGTGTCCCCCTACCAGATCCTACCACAGCGCCCCCATAACAGAGCCCGTCAGTGCCCTGCAAATAGTACAGAGGGTCCTGTGGGAAACCTCACAAACGGAGACAGACTCGGCTCTGCTGCATCTGCAGACACGCACACACAGACATGCACATGTATAGCGGTTATTTTTTCTTTCCCCACAGCTTCCTCCGCCTTTCGCTCCTCGCCCCTCATATAGACGCCGCTATAGATATTTATATATAGACAGCGGGATCAGAGCCTCGTTAGCGCCTCATGCATAAGAATGAGGTGACGAGCAGCTAATCAGCGCTAATTACAGCAGCATCCGACCCAGAGACATTATCTGATCAAGCCTGCATACACAAGCGCAGCACCTCTCAGAGAAACATCTGCGAGGACAACAAGTGACTGGTGCCCACATAGGGCATGACTGGCAGGGGCACAGTCCTACAGGCTGGCACCTCTCTGTGATTACTAACTATGATGGAACCCTGGGGCAATATCTTATTTTACCCAGTTCTTGGACAGTGGTGGGTATTTGGCACCTTTTAGGGTTGGCATCTTTTAGGATTTGGCATGAAGGCATAGTTGGCAACGTGCATGCATATAAGGCCATTTACCATTCATACCCCTTATAGTGCAGATCGTAATATTCCATAGAGTAGGTCAGGCATATAGGTAATGCTTCAAGGCTCTGCATCGTAATGGTCCCATGCTTCCTCTTCACATGGATGGCGTCTTCTCCCGTGTGCAGACATAGGGATTTGTGCCCGATGTCCTGCTATAGAGCAGCAATGTCATCATCGAAAGCAGCATTGGAGTCATAGCTCTAAACCAGCTAACAAGGGGTGAGGTTTGACCCCATTACCATCCCCTATTCATGACAACCATGAGTAAGGTGATGGAGGGTGACTGAACTCCAGGACGACTATATTACCATTGCCCCTGGTATTTACTGGGGTTTCTTCCACTGTGTCATCATTGGAGAGCAGTCTGTTGCTCCTACTGTATTACCATGGCTTGACCAAATGAGATAATGCTTGATGGTCTGGCACCTGAATCGGCCCATGCTTTTCCATCCTTTCCATGCATTTGATGTCTTCTGCTATACACAATCATTGGGACTTGTCACATTGGGACTTACTTTGGCAGTGCGGAGATAACATAGTACCACCCGAGCTCCTTTTACAGGACAGCTCCAAGAAATGTGTAGTCATGGGAGAACATCAGGGAAATCAGAGTCTTGATTTTAGGCTAACTATCAAGGGGTGTTTTTTGACCCCATTACCATCCCTTAAACATCACACCATTCCAGCTCAGTACATGAGTGACCTGATAGAGGGCAAAGAACCATAAATATCATTCTACTAGGGCTGGCCCCCAGGAAGGCAGCATATCTCCAATGCTTCCCAGTATCTAATGGTGCTCGCTTAAACCGAATTGCCAGTGGAGAGCAATGGTAGCTTTCCTCCAGGGGGCACAATGAGGCAATGATTGATGGCAGAGCACCTGAACAGGACAATCTTCCTCTACATACAGTTGATGTCTGCTGCTAGACATACTCATTGCAACTGGTGACTACATTGCTTTGGGCACTGTTATGGAGCAGATGTGCAAAGACAATATAATGCCACCCTGTAGGCATCAAAGAACATCAGGGAAAGCAACAGTGGCGCCAAAATAATGGGCCAGCTATCAAGGGGTGCGGTTTGACCCCATTACCATCCCTTATCCATTACACAATTGTAGCTCAGTACCTGAGCGACCTGATGGACGACAAATAACTGTAGATATTAATCTAGTAGGACTGAACCCCAGGAAGACATCAAATTGCCACTGCCCCCAATATCTACTGGTGTTCCCTTCCACTGAACAGTCCACATTGCACGGATGGAGCAGTAAAGTCAGTGCTCTCCAAATGCAATGCTGTGAATTATGGATTGAACTCTGACCACTGAATAAAGAATTGACTACACTTTGAAGTACCTCTTGGTCATGGGTAATGAATTGGTGCTCACTTTGAAAAATTGAACCATCCTCCATGTTCCTCAGTTGATATCTGCTGATACATAACCATGGGTAAATGTGTCAGACCACATAGTGCTACCTGAGGTACTTTTTCAATACAGCTCCAACAAAGGTGTAGTCTCGGGAGAAGATCTTGGAAATAAGCAGTGGAGTTTTTGGGCCAACTATCAAGGGGTGTTGTGTGACCCCATTACCATCCCTTAAATATCACACCATTCCAGCTCAGATATCAGTTTATGAGAGCTGGCCCCTTGGAAGGCAGTATATCTCCGCTGCCCCCAACATCTACTGGTGCTATCTTTCACAGAGTGGACAGTCTTACATTGTCTTTTTCTGTAGAGGACAGACTTAGGAAATGCTTGATAGTCTGGAACCTAAACAGGCTCACCCTCCCTGTTCCTTAGTTGATTTCTGCTGATACATAACCATTTGGACATGTGTCATGCTATAAATCTTCAGACAACATAGTGCCACCTGAGGTGCTCTTTCATTACAGCCCCAACAAAGGTGTAGTCATGGAGAAGATCTTGGAAAGCAGCAGTGGAGTCTTTGGGCCAACTATCAAGGGGTATTGTGTGACCCCATTAGGATCGCTTTTACATCACATCATTATAGCTCAGAACATGAGTGATGTGATGGAGGATGAAGAACATTATATATCAGTCTTCTAAAACTGATCTCCAGGAAGACGTCATATTGCCACTACCCCCAGCATCTTCCGATGTTCTCTTCTATGCCCACAATGGAGAGCAATTCTTCCCTGGCAGCAGCCCGCTGCTCCCATGTTGCTTGAATGCCCAATCGATCAGACTTGTCTGGGTAGCTCAGGCTTCCAGACGTTTCCTCAAAAATCGCAGCACACGTACAACGTTATGATCTCCTCTCTGAATGCACAGCTGGGCCTTGCCATAAATCTCACACAAACAAAGAAGGATGAAGCTAACACTTCTTCTAAGTTAAAGCCCCATTCTTTATTAAAACACCATTAAGAACATGAGAATCCAACGCGCTTCATGCAAGGAGTTCTTTACCATAGCTACAGGGTGAAAACATTCGCAGCCCCTGGTTATTGTAGACATACAGCATAGGAGATTTCCACCATAGGTAGGGTTCCTCTAGTAACCACATATAATGAACGGGGTTTGTGGGCCTAAAGCAAACAACTGCTTGCTAAACGGGAATAAGGTTTCTTCATATTTGATGGCTCTTAAAATGTCTTAGACCCTTAAACTCATCTTAGGGCACATGTTGGGCTCTCCAGATCTATTCTGGTGAGCAGATACCATTTCTCTTAAGACTTGGTCCAAGACCACTTATTTTCCGGATCACAAATCAATTGTATGTAGGTATAATATACGTATGATGCTCACTATGCATTACCTTCAGGGGCCCCTCTAGTTCCCTCTCCTATGTCTGACACTGTATACAAGGCTCTCTGTCTATCACTGTATATAGGAGTCCTGTATCTGACACTGTATATGAGGGCCCTGTGTCTGACACTGTATATGTGGGCTCCCATGCCTTACACTGTATATGAGGGCCCTGTGTCTGACACTGTATATGTGGGCTCCCATGCCTTACACTGTATATGAGGGCCCTGTGTCTGACACTGTATACAAGGCTCTCTGTCTATCACTGTATATAGGAGCCCTGTGGCTGACACTGTATATGAGGGCCCTGTGCCTTACATTGTATATGAGGGCCCTGTGTCTGACACTGTATATGAGGGTCCTTTGACACTGTATATGAGGACCCTGTGTCTGACACTGTATATGAGGGCCCTGTGTCTGACACTGTATATGAGGGCCCTGTGTCTGACACTGTATATGAGGGCCCTGTGTCTTACACTGTATATGAGGGCCCTGTGTCTGACACTGTATATGAGGGCCCTGTGTCTGACACTGTATATGTGGGCTCCCATGCCTTACACTGTATATGAGGGCCCTGTGTCTGACACTGTATACAAGGCTCTCTGTCTATCACTGTATATAGGAGCCCTGTATCTGACACTGTATATGAGGGCCCTGTGTCTGACACTGTATACAAGGCTCTCTGTCTATCACTGTATATAGGAGCCCTGTGGCTGACACTGTATATGAGGGCCCTGTGTCTGACACTGTATATGAGGGTCCATTGACACTGTATTTGAGGGCCCTGTGTCTGACACTGTATATGAGGGCCCTGTGTCTTACACTGTATATGAGGGCCCTGTGTCTGACACTGTATATGAGGGCCCTGTGTCTGACACTGTATATGTGGGCTCCCATGTCTTACACTGTATATAAGGGCCCTGTGCATGACATTGTACATGAGTGCCCATGTCTTACACTGAACATAGGGGCCCCGTGTCTGACATACTATATAAGGGCCTTGTGTTTGACACTGTATATGTGGGCCCTGTGTCTGACACTGTATATGAGGGCCCTGTGTCTGACACTGTATATGAAGGCCCTGTGTCTGACACTGTATATGAGGGCCCTGTATCTGACACTGTATATGAGGGCCCCGTATATGACACTGTGTGTGAAGGCCCCGTGGCTGACACTGTGTATGAGGGTCCTGTGTCTTACACTGTATATGAGGGCCCTGTGTCTGACACTGTGTATGAAGGCCCCGTGGTTGACACTGTATATGAGGGCCCTGTGTCTGACACTGTATATGAGGGCCCCGTATATGACACTGTGTGTGAAGGCCCCGTGGCTGACACTGTGTATGAGGGTCCTGTGTCTTACACTGTATATGAGGGCCCTGTGTCTGACACTGTGTATGAAGGCCCCGTGGTTGACACTGTATATGAGAGTCCTGTGTCTGACACTGTATATGAGGGCCTTGTGTCTGACACTATATATGAGGGCCCTGTGGCTGACACTGTATATGAGGGCTCCGTGTCTGACACTGTATATGAGGGCTCTGACTATATATGAGGATTCTGTTACTGACGCTGCATATGAGAGCCCTGTGTCTAACACTGTATATGAGGGCCCCTTGTCTGACACTGTATATGAGGGCCCTTGTCTGAAATTGTATATGAGGCCCCGTGGCTGACACTGTATATGAGGGCCCCAAGGCTAACACTGTATATGAGAACTTTTTGTCTGAAACTGCATATGAGGGCCCTGTGGCTGATTCTGTATATGAGGGCCCCGTGTCTAAAACTGTATATGAGGGCCCCGTGTCTAAAACTGTATATGAGGGCCCCCGTGGCTGACACTGTATATGAGGGCCCCGTGTCTGACACTGTATATGAGGGCCCTGTGTCTGACACTGTATACGAGGGCCCTGTGTCTTACACTGTATATGAGGGCCTTGTGTCTGACACTGTCCATATGGGCCCCGTGTCTGACACTGTGTATGAAGGCCCGTGGATGACACTGTATATGAGGGCCCTGTGTTTGACACTGTATATGAGGGCCCCATGTCTGATACTGTACATGAGGGCCCCGTTTCTGAAGCTGTAAATGAAGGCCTTGTGTCTAACACTGTATATGAGGGCCCTGTGCTGACACTGTATATGAGGGCCCGTGGCTGACACTGTATATGAGGGCCCGTGGCTGACACTGTATATGAGGGCCCCATGGCTGACACTGTATATGATGACCTTGTTTCTGAAACTGCATATGAGGGCCCTGTGTCTGATACTGTATTTGAAGGCCCCGTCTCTGACACTGTATATGAGGGCCTTGTGCCTGACACTGTCCATGTGGGCCCCGTGTCTGACACTGTGTATGAAGGCCCCGTGGTTGACACTATATATGAGAGTCCTGTGTCTAACACTGTATATGAGGGCCTTGTGTCTGACACTATATATGAGGGCCCTGTGGCTGACACTGTATATGAGGGCCCCATGTCTGATACTGTACATGAGGGCCCCGTTCCTGAAACTGTATATGAGGGCCCTGTGTCTAACACTGTATATGAAAGCCCTGTGCTGACACTGTATATGAGGGCCCTGTGCTGACACTGTATATGAGGGCTCCGTGTCTGACACTGTATATGAGGGCCCCGTGTCTGACACTGTATATGAGGGCTCCGTGTCTGACACTGTATATGAGGGCTCCGTGTCTGATACTGTATATGAGGGCCCTGTGTCTGACACTGTATTTGAGGGCCCTGTGTCTGACACTGTATATGAGGGCCCTGTGTCTTACACTGTATATGAGGGCCCTGTGTCTTACACTATATATGAGGGCCCTGTGTCTGACACTGTATATGAGGGCCCTGTGTCTGACACTGTATATGTGGGCTCCCATGTCTTACACTGTATATAAGGGCCCTGTGCATGACATTGTACATGACTGCCCATGTCTTACACTGAACATAAGGGCCCCGTGTCTGACATACTATATAAGGGCCTTGTGTCTGACACTGTATATGAGGGCCCTGTGTCTGACACTGTATATGAGGGCCCTGTGTCTGACACTGTATATGAAGGCCCTGTGTCTGACACTGTATATGAGGGCCCTGTATCTGACACTGTATATGAGGGCCCCGTATATGACACTGTGTGTGAAGGCCCCGTGGCTGACACTGTATATGAGGGTCCTGTGTCTTATACTGTGTATGAGGGTCCTGTGTCTTACACTGTATATGAGGGCCCTGTGTCTGACACTGTATATGAGGGCCCTGTGCTGATGCTGTATATAAGGGCCCCGTGTCTGACACTGTATATGAGGGCTCTGACTGTATATGAGGATTCTGTTACTGACACTACATATGAGAGCCCTGTGTCTAACACTGTATATGAAAGCCCTGTGCTGACACTGTATATGAGGGCTCCGTGTCTGACACTGTATATGAGGGCCCCTTGTCTGACACTGTATATGAGGGCCCTTGTCTGAAATTGTATATGAGGCCCCGTGGCTGACACTGTATATGAGGGCCCCAAGGCTAACACTGTATATGAGAACCTTTTGTCTGAAACTGCATATGAGGGCCCTGTGGCTGATACTGTATATGAGGGCCCCGTGTCTAAAACTGTATATGAGGGCCCCGTGTCTAAAACTGTATATGAGGGCCCCCGTGGCTGACACTGTATATGAGGGCCCCGTGTCTGACACTGTATATGAGGGCCCTGTGTCTGACACTGTATACGAGGGCCCTGTGTCTTACACTGTATATGAGGGCCTTGTGTCTGACACTGTCCATATGGGCCCCGTGTCTGACACTGTGTATGAAGGCCCGTGGATGACACTGTATATGAGGGCCCTGTGTTTGACACTGTATATGAGGGCCCTGTATCTGACACTGTATATGAGGGCCCCGTATATGACACTGTGTGTGAAGGCCCCGTGGCTAACACTGTATATGAGGGTCCTGTGTCTTATACTGTGTATGAGGGTCCTGTGTCTTACACTGTATATGAGGGCCCTGTGCCTGACACTGTATATGAGGGCCTTGTGTCTTACACTGTATATAAGGGTCCTGTGTCTTACACTGTATATAAGGGTCCTGTGTCTAACACTGTATATGAGGGCCCCTTGTCTGACACTGCATATGAGGGTCCCATGGCTGATACTGTACATGAGGGCCCCGTTCCTGAAACTGTATATGAGGGCCTTGTGTCTAACACTGTATATGAAAGCCATGTGTCTGACACTGTATTTGAGGGCCCTAGTCTGACACTGGATATGAGGGCCCCTTGTCTGGCACTGTATATGAGGGCCCCGTCACTGACACTGTATATGAGAGCCCTGTGTCTTACACTGTATATGTGGGCCAAGTGTCTGACACTGTATATGAAGGCCCTGTGCTAACACTGTATATGAGGGCCCGTGGCTGACACTGTATATGAGGGCCCCATGGCTGACACTGTATATGAGAACCTTGTTTCTGACACTGTATATGAGGGCCCTGTGTCTGACACTGTATATGAGGACCCTGTGTCTGACACTGCATATGAGGGTCCCATGGCTGATACTGTACATGAGGGCCCTGTGTCTGACACTGTATATGAGGACCCTGTGTCTGACACTGTATATGAGGACCCTGTGTCTGACACTGTATATGAGGACCCTGTGTCTGACACTGTATATGAGGACCCTGTGTCTGACACTGTATATGAGGGTCCTGTGTCTGACACTGTATATGAGGACCCTGTGTCTGACACTGTGTATGAGGGCCCTGTGTCTGACACTGTATATGAGGGCCCTGTGTCTGAAACTGTATATGAGGACACTGTGTCTGACACTGTATATGAGGGCCCTGTGTCTGACACTGTATATGAGGACCCTGTGTCTGACACTGTATATGAGGGCTCTGACTGTATATGAGGATTCTGTTACTGACACTGCATATGAGAGCCCTGTGTCTAACACTGTATATGAGGGCCCCTTGTCTGACACTGTATATGAGGGCCCTTGTCTGAAATTGTATATGAGGCCCCGTGGCTGACACTGTATATGAGGGCCCCAAGGCTAACACTGTATATGAGAAATTTTTGTCTGAAACTGCATATGAGGGCCCTGTGGCTGATACTGTATATGAGGGCCCCGTGTCTAAAACTGTATATGAGGGCCCCGTGTCTAAAACTGTATATGAGGGCCCCCTGTGGCTGACACTGTATATGAGGGCCCCGTGTCTGACACTGTATATGAGGGCCCTGTGTCTGACACTGTATACGAGGGCCCTGTGTCTTACACTGTATATGAGGGCCTTGTGTCTGACACTGTATATGAGGGCCCTGTGTCTGACACTGTATATGAGGGCCCCGTGTCTGACACTGTGTATGAAGGCCCGTGGATGACACTGTATATGAGGGCCCTGTGTTTGACACTGTATATGAGGGCCCCATGTCTGATACTGTACATGAGGGCCCCGTTTCTGAAGCTGTATATGAAGGCCTTGTGTCTAACACTGTATATGAGGGCCCTGTGTCTGACACTGTATATGTGGGCTCCCATGTCTTACACTGTATATAAGGGCCCTGTGCATGACATTGTACATGAGTGCCCATGTCTTACACTGAACATAAGGGCCCCGTGTCTGACATACTATATAAGGGCCTTGTGTTTGACACTGTATATGTGGGCCCTGTGTCTGACACTGTATATGAGGGCCCTGTGTCTGACACTGTATATGAGGGCCCTGTGTCTGACACTGTATATGAGGGCCCTGTGTCTGACACTGTATATGAAGGCCCTGTGTCTGACACTGTATATGATGGCCCTGTATCTGACACTGTATATGAGGGCCCCGTATATGACACTGTGTGTGAAGGCCCCGTGGCTGACACTGTATATGAGGGTCCTGTGTCTTATACTGTGTATGAGGGTCCTGTGTCTTACACTGTATATGAGGGCCCTGTGGCTGACACTGTATATGAGGGCCCTGTGTCTGACACTGTATATAAGGGCCCTGTGTCTGACACTGTATATGAGGGCCCCTTGTCTGACACTGTATATGAGGGCCCTTGTCTGAAATTGTATATGAGGCCCCGTGGCTGACACTGTATATGATAACCTTGTTTCTGAAACTGCATATGAGGGCCCTGTGTCTGATACTGTATTTGAAGGCCCCGTCTCTGACACTGTATATGAGGGCCTTGTGCCTGACACTGTCCATGTGGGCCCCGTGTCTGACACTGTGTATGAAGGCCCCGTGGTTGACACTGTATATGAGAGTCCTGTGTCTGACACTGTATATGTGGGCCCTGTGTCTGACACTATATATGAGGGCCCTGTGGCTGACACTGTATATGAGGGCCTTGTGTCTGATACTGTACATGAGGGCCCCGTTCCTGAAACTGTATATGAGGGCCTTGTGTCTAACACTGTATATGAAAGCCCTGTGCTGACACTGTATATGAGGGCTCCGTGTCTGACACTGTATATGAGGGCCCCGTGTCTGACACTGTATATGAGGGCTCCGTGTCTGACACTGTATATGAGGGCTCCGTGTCTGACACTGTATATGAGGGCCCTGTGTCTGCCACTGTATATGAGGGCCCTGTGTCTGCCACTGTATATGAGGGCCCTGTTCTGATGCTGTATATAAGGGCCCCTTGTCTGACACTGTATATGAGGGCTCTGACTGTATATGAGGATTCTGTTCCTGACACTGTATATGAGGGTGTTGTGTCTGACACTGTATATGAGGGCCCCTTGGCTGACACTGTATATGAGGGCGTTGTGTCTGACATGGTATGTAAGGGCCTAGTGGTTGACACTGTATATGAGGGCCCTGTGCTGATGCTGTATATAAGGGGCCCCTTGTCTGACACTGTATATGGGGGCTCTAACTGTATATGAGGATTCTGTTGCTGACACTGTATATGAGGGCCCTGTGTCTAACACTTTATATGAGGGCCCTGTGTCTAACACTGTATATGAGGCCCCGTGGCTGACACTGTATATGAGGCCCCGTGGCTGACACTGTATATGAGGGCCCTGTGACTGATACTGCATATAATGGCCCAGTCTCTGACACTGTATATGAGGGCCCTGTGTCTAACACTGTATATGAGGCCCCGTGGCTGACACTGTATATGAGGCCCCGTGGCTGACACTGTATATGAGGGCCCTGTGACTGATACTGTATATAATGGCCCAGTCTCTGACACTGTATATGAGGGCCCTGTGTCTAACACTGTATATGAGAGCCCTGTTGCTGACACTGTATATGAGGGCCCTTGGCTGACACTGTATATGAGGCCCCGTGGCTGACACTGTATATGAGGGCCCTGTGACTGATACTGTATATAATGGCCCCGTCTCTGACACTGTATATGAGGGCCCTGTGTCTAACACTGTGTATGAGAGCCCTGTTGCTGACACTGTATATGAGGGCCCTTGGCTGACACTGTATATGAGGGCCCCATGGCTGACACTGTATATGAGGCCCCGTGGCTGACACTGTATATGAGGGCCCTGTGACTGATACTGTATATAATGGCCCCGTCTCTGACACTGTATATGAGGGCCCTGTGTCTAACACTGTGTATGAGAGCCCTGTTGCTGACACTGTATATGAGGGCCCTTGGCTGACACTGTATATGAGGGCCCCATGGCTGACACTGTATATGAGGCCCCGTGGCTGACACTGTATATGAGAACCTTGTTCCTGAAACTGCATATGTGGGCCCTGTGGCTGATACTGTATATGATGGCCCCGTGGCTGACACTGTATATGATGGCCCCGTGGCTGACACTGTATATGATGGCCCCGTGTCTGACACTGTATATGAGGGTCCTGTGTCTTACACTGTATATGAGGGCCCTGTGTCTGACACCATATACGAGGGCCCTGTGTCTGACACCATATACGAGGGCCTTGTGTCTTACACTGTATATGTGGGCCCTGTGGCTGACACTGTATATGGGGGCCCTGTGTCTAACACCATATACGAGGGCCTTGTGTCAGACACTGTGTATGAAGGCACCGCGGATGACACTGTATATGAGGGCCCCGTGGCTGATACTGTACACGAGGGCCCCGTGACTGAAACTGTATATGAGGGCCCTGTGCCTGACACTGTATATGAGGGCCCTGTGTCTAACACTGTTTATGAGGGCTTCTTGTCTGACACTGTATATAAGTGCATTGTGTCTGAGACTGTATATGAGGGTCCCGTACCTGACACTGTATATGAGGGCCCTGTGTCTTACACTGTATATGAGGGCTTTGGCGCTGACACTGTATATCAGGGCCCCATGGCTGACACTGTATATGAGGTCCCTGTGCTGACACTGTATACGAGGGCCCCTTGTCTGACACTGTATATGAGGGCCCTGTGCCTGACACTGTATATGAGGGCCCTGTGTCTAACACTGTTTATGAGGGCCCCTTGTCTGACACTGTATATAAGTGCATTGTGTCTGAGACTGTATATCAGGGTCCCGTGCCTGACACTGTATATGAGAGCCCTGTGCTGACACTGTATATGAGGGTGTTGTGTCTGACACTGTATATCAGGGCCCCTTGGCTGACACTGAATATGAGGGCCCTTGTCTAAAACTGTATATGAGGGCCCTGTTCTGATGCTGTATATAAGGGCCCCTTGCCTGACACTGTATATGAGGGCTCTGACTGTGTATGAGGATCCTGTTCCTGACACTGTATATGAGAGCCCTGTTGCTGACACTGTATATGAGGGTGTTGTGTCTGACACTGTATATGAGGGCCCTGTGTCTAACACTGTATATGAGGGCCCCTTGTCTGACACTGTTCATGAAACCTTGGGGCTGACACTGTATAATAGGGCCCCTTGGCTGACACTGTATATGAGAGCCCTGTGTCTGACACTGTATTTGAGGGCCCTGTGTCTGACACTGTATATGAGGGTCCTGTGTCTGACACTGTATATCAGGGCCCCGTTTCTGACATTGAATATGAGAGCCCTGTGTCTGACACTGTGTATGAGAACCTTTTGTCTGAAGCTGCATATGAGGGCCCTGTGTCTGACACTGTATATGAGGGCCCTGTGTCTGACACTGTATATGAGGGCCCTGTGTCTGACACTGTATATGAGGGCCCTGTGTCTGACACTGTATATGAGGGCCCTGTGTCTGACACTGTATATGAGGGCCCTGTGTCTGACACTGTATATGAGGGCCCTGTGTCTGACACTGTATATGAGGGCCCTGTGTCTGACACTGTATATGAGGCTGTTGTGTCTGACACTGTATATGATGGCCCCTTATTTGACACCGTATATGAGGGCCCCGTTACAGACACTGTATATCAGGGCCCCTTATCTGACACTGTATATGAGGGCCCCGTTACCGACACTGTATATGAGGGCCCCGTTACCGACACTGTATATCAGGGCCCCTTATCTGACACTGTATATGAGGGCCCCGTTACCGACACTGTTTATCAGGGCCCCTTATCTGACACTGTATATGAGAGCCCTGTGTCTGATACTGTATATGAGGGCCCCGTTACCGACACTGTATACGAGGGCCCGTGGCTGACACTGTATATGAGAGCCTGGTATGTGTTTGGCAGGCTGACATGATCTTTCAGAGTTCTGCCGTTCCTTGCTGTGTCCTGTCCCTTTAACACTCGGGGCCTGCTGCGAGCGGCTTCATTGTATATTCTGCCGTCGCTCTGCCCGCCCTCCTGCGCTCTCCTGTGCCGCAGACTCTCGCTGGCGCTCCAGCAGGAGCCAATCAGGGCCCAGCAGGACGTTCTGCAGATATCTGATGCTTTTCCGTTCCTTATTTCTTATTTTAGGACGGAATCTGCATTTATTTAAATTTTATCCAGCGCTGTCATTATCGGCCGGCGCCCTGTCACCATCTCAAGGCTTTCTCTGCTCCGCGTCACATCTATGTCCAACACGGTCCTGTGGGGTGCAGCACATGTGGGGCGAGGACCTGCCAGCAAAATCCACAGTAAATACAAGGATCCTGGGAAAGCTGGGTGACAAGCAATAGGGCCACCAGTCCAAGGGTTAGATACTCAGATATGTCCGAAGCAAAGGGGCTGAAGACTTACGTCCCGAGTAAAGGGGCTGAAGACTTGTGTCCCGAGTAAAGGGGCTGAAGACTTACGTCCCGAGTAAAGGGGCTGAAGACTTGTGTCCCGAGTAAAGGGGCTGAAGACTTGTGTCCCGAGTAAAGGGGCTGAAGACTTGTGTCCCGAGTAAAGGGGCTGAAGACTTACGTCCTGAGTAAAGGGGCTGAAGACTTGTGTCCCGAGTAAAGGGGCTGAAGACTTGTGTCCCGAGTAAAGGGGCTGAAGACTTGTGTCCCGAGTAAAGGGGCTGAAGAGTTATGTCCCGAGTAAAGGGGCTGAAGAGTTATGTCCCGAGTAAAGGGGCTGAAGACTTACGTCCCGAGTAAAGGGGCTGAAGACTTACGTCCCGAGTAAAGGGGCTGAAGACTTACGTCCCCAGTAAAGGGGCTGAAGACTTACGTCCCGAGTAAAAGGGCTGAAGACTTACGTCCCGAGTAAAGGGGCTGAAGACTTGTGTCCCGAGTAAAGGGGCTGAAGACTTACGTCCCGAGTAAAGGGGCTGAAGACTTACGTCCCCAGTAAAGGGGCTGAAGACTTGTGTCCCGAGTAAAGGGGCTGAAGACTTACGTCCCCAGTAAAGGGGCTGAAGACTTACGTCCCGAGTAAAAGGGCTGAAGACTTACGTCCCGAGTAAAGGGGCTGAAGACTTGTGTCCCGAGTAAAGGGGCTGAAGACTTGTGTCCCGAGTAAAGGGGCTGAAGACTTACGTCCCGAGTAAAGAGGCTGAAGACTTGTGTCCCGAGTAAAGGGGCTGAAGACTTACGTCCCGAATAAAGGGGCTGAAGACTTACGTCCCGAGTAAAGGGGCTGAAGACTTGTGTCCCGAGTAAAGGGGCTGAAGACTTGTGTCCCGAGTAAAGGGGCTGAAGACTTACGTCCTGAGTAAAGGGGCTGAAGACTTGTGTCCCGAGTAAAGGGGCTGAAGACTTGTGTCCCGAGTAAAGGGGCTGAAGACTTGTGTCCCGAGTAAAGGGGCTGAAGACTTATGTCCCGAGTAAAGGGGCTGAAGACTTGTGTCCCGAGTAAAGGGGCTGAAGACTTACGTCCTGAGTAAAGGGGCTGAAGACTTACGTCCCGAGTAAAGGGGCTGAAGACTTATGTCCCGAGTAAAGGGGCTGAAGACTTACGTCCCGAGTAAAGGGGCTGAAGACTTATGTCCCGAGTAAAGGGGCTGAAGACTTATGTCCCGAGTAAAGGGGCTGAAGACTTATGTCCCGAGTAAAGGGGCTGAAGACTTACGTCCTGAGTAAAGGGGCTGAAGACTTACGTCCTGAGTAAAGGGGCTGAAGACTTACGTCCCGAGTAAAGGGGCTGAAGACTTACGTCCCGAGTAAAGGGGCTGAAGACGTATGTCCCGAGTAAAAGGGCTGAAGACTTATGTCAATGTGAGATTTTAGTTTTCCTTTTTAATAAATTAGCAAAGATTTGGAACATTCTGTTCTCACTTTCTCTTTACGGAGCACTGAGGGCAGAAGGACGGGGAAACTTATAGCCCAAGGAAGGAGCAAGATAGGAAAATGTGAGGAAAGAAGGACTGAAGACTCCAAGTGCACTGTAGATAGACATGAGATAGATAGATAGGAGATAGATAGATAGATATGAGATAGATAGATATGAGATAGATAGATAGATAGATAGATAGATAGATAGATAGATAGATATGAGATAGATAGATAGATAGATAGATAGATAGATAGATAGATAGATATAGATAGATAGATAGATAGATATGAGATAGATAGATAGATAGATAGATATGAGATAGATAGATAGATAGATATGAGATAGATAGATAGATAGATAGATAGATATGAGATAGATAGATGGATATGAGATAGATCCATTTCTGGCTGTGGTTTCCTCGTCCGAAACTTTACAGGGACTTTTGCACCTGCCATTTTTAAAGGAGTGCAGCTATTAATATTTTGTTTGTTAGATAGATATAAGAGATTAAGAGATAGATAGATAGATAGATAGATAGATAGATAGATAGATAGATAGATATATAAGAGATAGACAGACATTAGATAGATAAATAGATAGATAGATATAAGTGATAGATATGAGACAGACATTAGAGAGATGTGATGATGTATTTTCAGCTGACCGGACTCTCTCGGCAGACATGGCGTCCTCCCGCTGCGCTCTGCTTCTGCCCACAGTGGCTTTTCTAGAGCAGCGGCGCCAAGTGCATTCTGACCGCAATAGATGCACTTGACATGTGAAAATAAGCGCCTCATAAAACCCCAGTGTGAAAGCACTGATGAGAGTACCGCCATGATAACTCACAGGAGCACATCATGCTGCCGCTTTGTATTTTTCT
The DNA here is from genome assembly GCF_014858855.1 of Bufo gargarizans. Classification (NCBI taxonomy): domain Eukaryota; kingdom Metazoa; phylum Chordata; class Amphibia; order Anura; family Bufonidae; genus Bufo; species Bufo gargarizans. Next base: position 51,576,039 of record NC_058081.1, read on the forward strand.
ATATAACTTTTAGCAATGACTACGTATTATTATCTGCCTTCTTCATCTTGCTTTTAAAAAAAATCATAAAAAAATATTAGAAAAGGTGACAAAATAAAAATGCTAAAATTAGAATCAATGAAAAACCATAAAAATAAAAATCATGAAAATCATTAAAAGTATAGATATAAAAATATATAAAATTAGAAGCAATTACAAAAATATAAAATAAAAATGTAAAAAAATCATTGAAACTATAAACTTAGAAGCATTAAAAATATAAATAAATATATAATATTAGAAGCAAATAAAAAATAATAATGTAAAAAAGATTAGAATGCATTAAAAATATAAAAAAATGAAAAATATAAAATAAAAGAAAAGTCTAAGCTTATGCTAAAATAATTCCAGTTGCTGTATTATTTGCGGCGCTTCCCTCCCCCGTCACACCCCAGCCCCGCTCCTGGCGGCGGTCATAATTCGCGCACATTCATTTATCCGCCTTTCATCTCACGTTGCTATGATATCTTTTCCCCTTGGTCCTTTTTTTTCTCATTATTTCCTACAAGTTGTTCTCTTGACTCTGTGTAGATTTTTTATTATAGGACTACTCCCCCCACCATGTCCCCCAGCTGTCGTTCCCAACACCGGGGGTCAGCGCAGGGGCCCCCAGCGTGTGTGTTTAGTAGCTGCACTTGACCCCACAGTGCCCCCCCCCTCCCTCCCCGAAAATAACAGTTTCACAAACACAGGGGACACACACGGCTTTGGGCCTACGTGGCTGCTCGGAGCCCATTGTTGAGTTTCCATGGCGACCAGTTGCCATGGTTACCCCTCAGATAACACAGCAGCCATTAATCACTGTGGCATTAGTGCGCACACACAACATCGTGCCATTCACCGCTGGCGAACAGGCACCAGAACCTTGGACACGCCAGACCCCCCCCAAAAAAAAAAAAAAAAATCATAAAAAAAAAAAAAAAAGATTTATAGACATAAAAATCTACAAAATACCTGAAAAAAATAGCCTTGTCATGTTAATAAAGGATCTGCAGGTGCGGAGTGAGGCGCGAGGCGCACAGGTGCGTCATAGAGAGGAACGGCAAAACATCGCACCTTCAATTATACGGGGAAGCAGGAGGAGATCAGAGCTTATTCAGACTCCTGCTTCATCAGCATTTAGGATGGGCTTTTTTTTATTTTTTTGCTTTTTTACCCTCTTTTTTAAGAATTTCCATTTACAATTTTATATATATATAAAAACAATATATACATACATTTTTATAAAATAAAATAAAATCCCCCCCACCCCCAAAAAAAAATATTCCAGGAAAATTATATTATTATTTATTAGTATTTTTATTTCAATTTTTTCCTATTTTTATTAATAGTAGTACTAGTAGTACTTTTTTGCAGATTATCAAACAGACACAGAGGTTGTGGCCCTGGACATTAGATGACCCAAAAATTCCTCGTGCCCCATACGAGACCAGCACTAGAAATAACGGCAGTATTTCATATATATTGCTTCAGGTTCCGCCTCTGATACACAGAGTAGAAGTACAGTAACAATTCCTTTCATCCACCACCTGATAATCCAGAACACCCACAGGAACCACTAACCATCCCCTAAAGGAATGCTGCAGGTCTAGTACAAGGTTAGAAGGGGGGGGGGGGGCATGACTTGAGGTTATCGCAAAGAGTCCTTGCATCACGTTCTGCCCCCAGAACCCTGTACTTGGTAGAACTCAGCACATCAGACATATCTGGAGCAAACCTTTCAAGGCCTTCTTCAGGATTACTATGTAGACCTTGAATAATTGAGGACCACTAACCATCCCTTCAAGGAATGCTCCAGGTAAAACTGATACATTGTGTTATGCCTAGTACAAGGTTAGAAGGGGGCGGAGCATGACTCAAGGTTATCACAAAGAGTCCTTGCATCAGGCTCCACCCCCATAACTCATGTCCTTGGCAGAACACAGCACATCCAGTGATCCTATCAAGGCCTTCTTCAGGATTACTATGTAGACGTTGAATAGTTGAGAACCACTAACCATCCCTTAAAGGAATGCTCCAGGTAAAACTGACACATTGTGTTATGCCTAGTACAAGGTTAGGAGGGGGCGGAGCATGACTCAAGGTTATCACATAGAGTCCTTGCATTAGGCTCCACCCCCATAAGTCCTGTCCTTGGCAGAACACAGCACATCCAGTGATCCTATCAAGGCCTTCTTCAGGATTACTATGTAGACCTTGAATAATTGAGGACCACTAACCATCCCTTCAAGGAATGCTCCAGGTAAAACTGACACATTGTGTTATGCCTATCACAAGGTTCGAAGGGGGCGGAGCATGACTCAAGGTTATCACAGAGTCCTTGCATCAGGCTCCACCCCCATAAGTCCTGTCCTTGGCAGAACACAGCACATCCAGTGATCCTATCAAGGCTTTCTTCAGGATTACTATGTAGACCTTGAATAGTTGAGAACCACTAACCATCCCTTCAAGGAATGCTCCAGGTAAAACTGACATTGTGTTATGCCTGGTACAAGGTTAGAAAGGGCGGAGCATGACTCAAGGTTATCACAGAGTCCTTGCATCAGGCTCCACCCCCATAACTCCTGTCCTTGGTAGAACACAGCACATCCAGTGATCCTATCAAGGCCTTCTTCAGGATTACTATGTAGACCTTGAATAATTGAGGACCACTAACCATCCCTTCAAGGAATGCTCCAGGTAAAACTGACACATTGTGTTATGCCTAGTACAAGGTTAGAAGGGGGCGGAGCATGACTCAAGGTTATCACAAAGAGTCCTTGCATCAGGCTCCACCCCATAACTCCTGTCCTTGGCAGAACACAGCACATCCAGTGATCCTATCAAGGCCTTCTTCAGGATTACTATGTAGACCTTGAATAGTTGAGAACCACTAACCATCCCTTCAAGGAATGCTCTAGGTAAAACTGATACATTGTGTTATGCCTAGTACAAGGTTAGAAGGGGCGGAGCATGACTCAAGGTTATCACAAAGAGTCCTTGCATCAGGCTCCACCCCCATAAGTCCTGTCCTTGGCAGAACACAGCACATCCAGTGATCCTATCAAGGCCTTCTTCAGGATTACTATGTAGACATTGAATAGTTGAGAACCACTAACCATCCCTTCAAGGAATGCTCTAGGTAAAACTGATACATTGTGTTATGCCTAGTACAAGGTTAGAAGGGGCGGAGCATGACTCAAGGTTATCACAAAGAGTCCTTGCATCAGGCTCCACCCCCATAAGTCCTGTCCTTGGCAGAACACAGCACATCCAGTGATCCTATCAAGGCCTTCTTCAGGATTACTATGTAGACATTGAATAGTTGAGAACCACTAACCATCCCTTCAAGGAATGCTCCAGGTAAAACTGACACATTGTGTTATGCCTAGTACAAGGTTAGAAGGGGCGGAGCGTGACTCAAGGTTATCACAAAGAGTCCATGAGTTAAGGTCCACCCCCACAGGTCCTGTCCTTGGCAGAACACAGCAGATCAGACTTGTCTGGAGCAATCCTTTCAAGGCCTTCTTCAGGATTAGTACGTAGACTTTGAATAGCTGAGACATGTCGTGTGTTCTTATTTAGTGGTCATCTGAGAAGGTCACAAAAAATCACCCTCCCCCTCCAATGCAGATGGTCCAAAGAAATCCTTCCCTCTCATGGTCCTGTGAGGGGTCACAGAAATCAACCCCCCCCCCCCCCCCCCATGCAGACAGTCCAAAGAAATCCCTCCCTCCCATGATCCCTTCTGCCTCAAACATGCAATGCAAGCAAATCACTAATTTCTAAGATTTGTATCCAGAAAACTTACAGGTGAGCGCATGTATCTAACCCCTACAACAATTGGTAGTACTAGAGGGCATGCTGGGTGTTGTGGTACAACACAAAAATAGTATAATCCGTTTCTTGAGTACGTTAAACTGTTTTGAAGAAAATCAGCTGGAAATCTTGACCATTTTACCGTCATCTGAGCGGGTTCTTCCGCTCTGTACCCGTGCAGTCGTGTTTCCTGTACTTTTCTACGACCATCCAATCCAAAATGATGGTTGTTGTGACCAGGGGTGGACACAGAAAGCATAGGACCCCACCGCAAACAGATGGGGCCCCAGCCCTACTGTGGGTTCCAATAAATTTACCAAATTTTCAGAATTATGTAACATACTGTAAATGGTAAAAGTCTGGATGCCTACAGCCGCCACTAGGGGGAGCTCCTTGCATGTGGATCTATATACTTTGTATTGAACTCAATAGGAACTATCCAACTCTGTATGCAGAGAGCTCCCCCTAGTGGAGACTGCAGGCTAATACTGATTGAATTTCTACGTCACCAATATTGTGATATGTGTTATTTGTCCTATACCCACATTCAATACGAAACCGACTAAGAAGTTACTATGCAAAAAAATAATCTTTTTATATTTCATGAATTTATTGTTTCAGTGACGGACAACACAAATTCTTTTTATAAAACTTTTAATTAAGTTTTCACAAAGAAGCCAAAAAAACATTTTTTCCCCCCTCTTGAAAAAGGGAGCAATGTGCTAATTACAATTCCAAGGCGCTAACAATATTCTAATTAGTTCATAAATTATCTCTAATGACAACTCTTTTTAAAAAAAAAACAACCCAAAAAAAAATAATCGCCATTCTAAAATTAAATCATACAAAAAACTATTTTTGCTTTTAAAAAAACATTTTCTACAAAAAAAACATGTAAAGTTATTTACAGAATATTTTTTGTTCTTTGTTTGTTGAAGGTGGTGGTGGGGGGATGGGACGAGGGGTTAATACAGGTATCAAGGCAACAAGAACACGGAAATTCATACAATATTTAATTAGGGATTATGGCGAATGTCACGTAATGAACACATCACAAACCTCCCGACGACTTCATTAGATATCATAAAAAAAATATAAAAAAAAATGCGAGGGCAGCCATTTTGAAAATTATGGAAACGAGGTTTGACATCTGTCGGACACTGGTGGAACTTCCGCCATGCTAGGTGGATTACCCTGGCGGAAAGACCTGAGCTTCTGATGCTTTTTTTTTTACAAGACGTACGCGTGTCGGCCATTTTGGAATTTGAGGCTTATAACAGGGATAAGGCAAAAAGGAACATTATATCCAGACGAGCGTCCGATATAATGATGTCAAAGCCTGAGATTCTTCAAATGGGTGACATAAGACGCCAGCACTGGACCGGGCCTTATTTGTGCTATCAACGTCAATAGGAAACTCCTAGATACAGGTGAGGCGGCCATTTTTATGTTTTTTTAATTTTTTTAAGGGGTTGTCTGGATGGTATTTTTTTTTTTAAAGGGCCAGAATGGTGTAAAGTTATAAAACAAGTCATATTCCCCTCACTAATCCCCCTGTGCTCCCGGTCTGCTGCTTCCAGAGCGCCCTCTAGTGCATGCTTCCTCTTGACACACAGGAAATAACGATTCAGCCAATCACTGGCTGCAGTGTCGACCTCCTCAGTCAATGATTGGCTGAGTGACACCATTTCCTGTGCGCCAAGAGGAACCAAGAAGTAATTAACAGCCAAGGACCTAAAAAGTGGTACAATGGGAATCTGTGAGGCGAGTGTCTCTTTTTTGTTTGTTTTTTAACACCACCCTGTTGTTTTTTTTTCAATTTTTTTAATTGAACTTAATTGGACTTCACCATCCATTCACCAGCACAATATGGCTGCCATCGTTGTATGCAGGTGGCATTCACATGACAGAATTTATTATGTTCTATTTTTTTTTCTAGATTTTTTTTTTCCATTGCATGACTTGGCACAATTCAGTTTATGAAAAATTTTTATGTTTTTTTTTTAAATAAAAAAATGAATTCAGCTTATGGGTAAAATAATATTGCGGCTTTTATGTGTCATAAATGATATTCATTAATATATAACTAGAATTTTAGGCCCATGTAGACATAGAAAAATATAGACAAAATAAACCCTATTTCTAATAAAGTGTATATCCTCTAAGTGAAAATATATAAAAACAAAGAAAAATCAAAAAAAAAAAAAAAAAAATAGCATATTATAGCTTAAGATCTGATGAATATTTGTAGCAATATTGCCTGAGAACTAAAGTAGAGCTTATGGAGACGTAAATATGTGAATGGATAAAATAAAAAAGTAATCCCTCCAAAAAAGGAGTGACTCAAATATTAATATATATTTTATATAAAATATTATATAAAATATATTTTACATTTTAGAACTGCGGCCCATCATAAAAAATAAATGTAAAGAAAATACTGAATAAAAAGAGAAAAACAAAAAAATGTGTTTATAACGTCATTATTGAAAAGAAAATGAACATATTGGGGCTAGACTGTAATTATTAAAAAATAAAAAAGAGGAAATGTCTGGCTCGATTGTAATCATAAAAAAATTAGGCTAGACTGCAATTATTAAAACAATAGAAAATAAAAAACATTTTTTGACTAAATTGTAATAATAAAAATGAAAAAAAAATTGCTAGATTGTAATCATTAAAAAAAATAAAAAATTTGGTCTAGATTGAAATTCTTAAAAAAAATAAATGAAGAAAAAAATTGCATAGACTGCAATTATTAAAACAATTGAAAATTAAAAACATTTTTTGACTAAATTGTAATAATAAAAATGAAAAAAAAAATTAGCTAGATTGTAATCATTAAAAAAAAAAATTGGGGCTAGATTGAAATTCTTAAAAAAAAAAATGAAGAAAAAAATTGCATTTTTTGGCTAAATAGTAATCACTAAAATAAATGAAGAAAAAATTGAATTTTTTGGCTAAATAGTAATCGCTAAAAATAAAAAAAAGGGGCTAGGTTGCAATAATTGACATCCAAAAATAAAATAATTGGGTCTAGACTGTAATCATTGAAGACAAAAAAAAAAAAAAAACTGGTCTGGATTGTAATCATTAAAAAATTAAATAAAAAAATATTTTTGGCTAGATTGTAATCATAAAAAATAAAATAAAAAATCAAACTTCCTGTTCGCGTTTGTTGCGCCCTCGCAAGCGTTCCGTTTGATTGAGGCTTTCATGATGAGACGATGGAGGAAAATACATTACGGATGAAGGAACTTCCCTACTGACGCGTTTTTGAAGGCAAAATGTGAAAAGATTTCACCGGATTTCAGACGACACCGCCACGGGCGGAGGATGGCTGCCGAGATGTATTTTTATAGAGGCTTTGGAAATTGGTTTTGCTGGTTTCTTTATTTTTTTTCCCTTTTTTACATTTTTTTATTTTACATTAGGAATATACAAAATGACCCAAATTTTTTTTGGGATATTTTGCCTTAAAAAAGGCGTAAAAGACGAAAAAAACAGTACAATAATAATATAAAAACCGTGTTGGCGGTAACTGGCACTAGAGGTTGCGCCCCGTATATAGAGGGCTTAGGCTACATGAAACCATGTCTCTTTCCCATATATTACTTAATGGGATTTCACGACGGCCCGTGACGTCTTATCCCTGGTAACGCAATAACCCGACCTGTCGCTTCCTATCACAACCGTCCGTACGATCCCGAACAAAAGGGGCCTTTATTTGGCCCACGTCGCCTTTTTTAATACCTCCTTCACAATAGCGTACGGTTCTCAGGTTGGCGTGGGAGATGAAGTCCGCTTCATTTTCACAGGCTATGATTTCATTCGAAGGGACTTGGGTAGGAGACCGTCGTCAAGTCTAAAAATGGACCCCCCCGTCGCCCTGCCCCGGGGACCCCGTCTTTTATCAAGAGTATTTACTCGTGGAGCTGACATCTTCAAATATCTCTCTAAATGCTGAGCCGTAAAAACTACATCTACTTCGCTTTTTTTTTTTATCGTTCATTTTCGTTCCCGCGTCTCCCTGGCGACCGACACTTTAATGCCATAGCGGAGAGAGGGAGAGTGATGCAGAGACAGGGAAGGAGAAAAGGGGGGGGGGGGGGAGACAGAGGAGCGAATAGTCCCAATCCGTCACCATGGATACAGGGCCTAGCTTAATTACGCGCAGTTTCCCCCCCCCTCTCTATATTTCTCTCCTGTGCCCCCAGTCGAGGTGCTATATTTCAACGTGTCCCGACGCGCGGCCGCAGTTGGAGCCGCGTATGAGTGTTTCTTCTTTTCATTCCCTTTTTCCTTTAAACCTGGATTTTCACTCACAGCAAAACAATAGACATAAAAAAAACAGGACTCGCGGTGCGTTTCGGTGACACAATGTCGGAAGGGAAGGTGTTGGGAAGATTTTTTTTAAATAAAAGACGTCGGCTGCTGAGGAGGGTGTAAATCTTCGGTCTAAGTCATATCTTGCAGAAGGCGAATTCACTTTTGAGCACACATCGGTAAGAGAGGGGGAGAGGGCGGTAAAGGCGATTTTTTTAATTTTTTATTTTTAAGGCTTTGGGTTGGAAATTACAAAAAACACAAAAACTAAACAGAGAACGGCGCTTGTTGTCCTCGTCTCTGGCCCTCCGAGGCATCAAAGTACAAGGTACATGGCTAATCTGGCGCTCATTGACCCCAGCCCCGAGCCAGTGAAGGAATTGGCGGTTTGCGGCCTTTTCGCGAAGCGTTCGGCCGGTAAGGCAAATAACCCATTATACTTCAGCGCTTGTGGCAAGGGGCTTGAATTTATTCGCACCGCACCTTCCCCCAGGGGTTAAACTGGACGTGATATGGCGTCATGGGGAATACGGGCACGGCGTCTGGGTGGCAGGGGCACGTGGGGCTTCCCTTTCACATTGTCCTGCACCCCGCCTTTTAAATATCCTACAATAAGCCCCCACCCTCCATAATTGACGTAAAAGAAAAAATAAACTATAGGGGTAAGAAGCCTTAGATGGCGGGTTTTTTCATACTTTGTAATAGATATTGGCCGGACTCTGGCTCGCCATGTCCTGTACAATATAGACGGGGTGTCCGTAGTCTCCGCTGACCTTTTCATAGTGAGGGCAGAAGGCACCCCCTTCTGAAGGCCGCAGGGGCATGATGATGTCACTGGGCTCGTGGCCGTTGTTGTTACCCCCGCCTCTCTTCGGGGACGTTATAGAACCCAACGACAGAGGAGGATGTCTGGTGTCGCTGTGCTTGGCTTGGCGACGTTTGTGGCACGCCCACCCCACCACACCGAAGACGAGGAGCAGGAGGAATGCTCCGCCAGCTGCACCCGCCACCAGAGGCACATGGGAGTTGGGAAGTGGACCGTTCTCTCCAGTCTTCGTAGCATTGCCGGATGTATCTCCTGAAAAACAGAGAAATATAGGAAGTGAAGGGTTAATGTAAATTATCCTCCTGCAGGGTGATACATATAGAAGGAGCTATGAGTCTGCTCCTCCTCCTGCAGGGTGATACATATAGAAGGAGCTATGAGTCTGCTCCTCCTCCTGCAGGGTGATACATATAGAAGGAGCTATGAGTCTGCTCCTCCTCCTGCAGGGTGATACATATAGAAGGAGCTATGAGTCTGCCCCTCCTCCTGCAGGGTGATACATATAGAAGGAGCTATGAGTCTGCTCCTCCTCCAGCAGGGTGATACATATAGAAGGGAGCTATGAGTCTGCCCCTCCTCCTGCAGGGTGATACATATAGAAGGAGCTATGAGTCTGCCCCTCCTCCTGCAGGGTGATACATATAGAAGGAGCTATGAGTCTGCTCCTCCCCCTGCAGGTTGATACATATAGAAGGAGCTATGAGTCTGCTCCTCCCCCTGCAGGGTGATACATATAGAAGGAGCTATGAGTCTGCTCCTCCTCCTGCAGGGTGATACATATAGAAGGAGCTATGAGTCTGCCCCTCCTCCTGCAGGGTGATACATATAGAAGGAGCTATGAGTCTGCCCCTCCTCCTGCAGGGTGATACATATAGAAGGAGCTATGAGTCTGCCCCTCCTCCTGCAGGGTGATACATATAGAAGGGAGCTATGAGTCTGTTCCTCCTCCTGCAGGGTGATACGTATAGAAGGAGCTATGAGTCTGCCCCTCCTCCTGCAGGGTGATACATATAGAAGGAGCTATGCGTCTGCTCCTCCTCCTGCAGGGTGATACATATAGAAGGAGCTATGAGTCTGCTCCTCCTCCTGCAGGGTGATACGTATAGAAGGAGCTATGAGTCTGCTCCTCCTCCTGCAGGGTGATACATATAGAAGGAGCTATGAGTCTGCTCCTCCTCCTGCAGGGTGATACATATAGAAGGAGCTATGAGTCTGCCCCTGCTCCTGCAGGGTGATACATATAGAAGGAGCTATGAGTCTGCCCCTCCTCCTGCAGGGTGATACATATAGAAGGAGCTATGAGTCTGCCCCTACTCCTGCAGGGTGATACATATAGAAGGGAGCTATGAGTCTGTTCCTCCTCCTGCAGGGTGATACATATAGAAGGAGCTATGAGTCTGCTCCTCCTCCTGCAGGGTGATACATATAGAAGGAGCTATGAGTCTGCTCCTCCTCCTGCAGGGTGATACATATAGAAGGAGCTATGAGTCTGCTCCTCCTCCTGCAGGGTGATACGTATAGAAGGAGCTATGAGTCTGCTCCTCCTCCTGCAGGGTGATACATATAGAAGGAGCTATGAGTCTGCTCCTCCTCCTGCAGGGTGATACATATAGAAGGAGCTATAAGTCTGCCCCTCCTCCTGCAGGGTGATACATATAGAAGGAGCTATGAGTCTGCCCCTCCTCCTGCAGGGTGATACATATAGAAGGAGCTATGAGTCTGCCCCTTCTCCTGCAGGGTGATACATATAGAAGGGAGCTATGAGTCTGTTCCTCCTCCTGCAGGGTGATACATATAGAAGGAGCTATGAGTCTGCTCCTCCTCCTGCAGGGTGATACATATAGAAGGAGCTATGAGTCTGCCCCTCCTCCTGCAGGGTGATACATATAGAAGGAGATATGAGTCTGCTCCTCCTCCTGCAGGGTGATACATATAGAAGGAGCTATGAGTCTGCTCCTCCTCCTGCAGGGTGATACATATAGAAGGAGCTATTAGTCTGCCCCTCCTCCTGCAGGGTGATACATATAGAAGGAGCTATGAGTCTGCTCCTCCTCCTGCAGGGTGATACATATAGAAGGAGCTATGAGTCTGCCCCTCCTCCTGCAGGGTGATACATATAGAAGGAGCTATGAGTCTGCCCCTCCTCCTGCAAGGGTGATACATATAGAAGGAGCTATGAGTCTGCTCCTCCTCCTGCAGGGTGATACATATAGAAGGAGCTATGAGTCTGCCCCTCCTCCTGCAGGGTGATACATATAGAAGGAGCTATGAGTCTGCTCCTCCTCCTGCAGGGTGATACATATAGAAGGAGCTATGAGTCTGCCCCTCCTCCTGCAGGGTGATACATATAGAAGGAGCTATGAGTCTGCCCCTCCTCCTGCAGGGTGATACATATAGAAGGAGCTATGAGTCTGCTCCTCCTCCTGCAGGGTGATACATATAGAAGGAGCTATGAGTCTGCTCCTCCTCCTGCAGGGTGATACATATAGAAGGAGCTATGAGTCTGCCCCTCCTCCTGCAGGGTGATACATATAGAAGGAGCTATGAGTCTGCTCCTCCTCCTGCAGGGTGATACATATAGAAGGAGCTATGATTCTGCCCCTCCTCCTGCAGGGTGATACATATAGAAGGAGCTATGAGTCTGCCCCTCCTCCTGCAGGGTGATACATATAGAAGGAGCTATGAGTCTGCCCCTCCTCCTGCAGGGTGATACATATAGAAGGAGCTATGAGTCTGCTCCTCCTCCTGCAGGGTGATACATATAGAAGGGAGCTATGAGTCTGCTCCTCCCCCTGCAGGGTGATACATATAGAAGAGCTACGAGTCTGCCTCCTCCTCCTGCAGGGTGATACATATAGAAGGAGCTATGAGTCTGCCCCTCCTCCTGCAGGGTGATACATATAGAAGGGAGCTATGAGTCTGCTCCTCCCCCTGCAGGGTAATACATATAGAAGGAGCTAAGAGTCGGCCCCTCCTCCTGCAGGGTGATACATATAGAAGGAGCTATGAGTCTGCCCCTCCTCCTGCAGGGTGATCCATATAAAAAGGAGCTATGAGTCTGCTCCTCCCCCTGCAGGGTGATACATATAGAAGGAGCTATGAGTCTGCTCCTCCCCCTGCAGGGTGATACATATAGAAGGAGCTATGAGTCTGCTCCTCCTCCTGCAGGGTGATACATATAGAAGGAGCTATGAGTCTGCCCCTCCTCCTGCAGGGTGATACATATAGAAGGAGCTATGAGTCTGCTCCTCCTCCTGCAGGGTGATACATATAGAAGGAGCTATGAGTCTGCTCCTCCTCCTGCAGGGTGATACATATAGAAGGAGCTATGAGTCTGCCCCTCCTCCTGCAGGGTGATACATATAGAAGGAGCTATGAGTCTGCCCCTCCTCCTGCAGGGTGATACATATAGAAGGGAGCTATGAGTCTGCCCTTCTCCTGCAGGGTGATACATATAGAAGGAGCAATGAGTCTGCTCCTCCTCCTGCGGGTGATACATATAGAAGGAGCTATGAGTCTGCTCCTCCCTCCTGCAGGGTGATACATATAGAAGGAGCTATGAGTCTGCTCCTCCTCCTGCAGGGTGATACATATAGAAGGAGCTATGAGTCTGCTCCTCCTCCTGCAGGGTGATACATATAGAAGGAGCTATGAGTCTGCTCCTCCTCCTGCAGGGTGATACATATAGAAGGAGCTATGAGTCTGCTCCTCCTCCTGCAGGGTGATACATATAGAAGGAGCTATGAGTCTGCTCCTCCTCCTGCAGGGTGATACATATAGAAGGAGCTATGAGTCTGCTCCTCCTCCTGCAGGGTGATACATATAGAAGGAGCTATGAGTCTGCCCCTCCTCCTGCAGGGTGATACATATAGAAGGAGCTATGAGTCTGCTCCTCCTCCTGCAGGGTGATACATATAGAAGGAGCTATGAGTCTGCCCCTCCTCCTGCAGGGTGATACATATAGAAGGAGCTATGAGTCTGCTCCTCCTCCTGCAGGGTGATACATATAGAAGGAGCTATGAGTCTGCTCCTCCTCCTGCAGGGTGATACATATAGAAGGAGCTATGAGTCTGCTCCTCCTCCTGCAGGGTGATACATATAGAAGGAGCTATGAGTCTGCCCCTCCTCCTGCAGGGTGATACATATAGAAGGAGCTATGAGTCTGCCCCTCCTCCTGCAGGGTGATACATATAGAAGGAGCTATGAGTCTGCTCCTCCTCCTGCAGGGTGATACATATAGAAGGAGCTATGAGTCTGCCCTCCTCCTGCAGGGTGATACATATAGAAGGAGCTATGAGTCTGCCCCTCCTCCTGCAGGGTGATACATATAGAAGGAGCTATGAGTCTGCCCCTCCTCCTGCAGGGTGATACATATAGAAGGAGCTATGAGTCTGCCCCTCCTCCTGCAGGGTGATACATATAGAAGGAGCTATGAGTCTGCCCTCCTCCTGCAGGGTGATACATATAGAAGGAGCTATGAGTCTGCTCCTCCTCCTGCAGGGTGATACATATAGAAGGAGCTATGAGTCTGCTCCTCCTCCTGCAGGGTGATACATATAGAAGGAGCTATGAGTCTGCCCCTCCTCCTGCAGGGTGATACATATAGAAGGAGCTATGAGTCTGCCCCTCCTCCTGCAGGGTGATACATATAGAAGGAGCTATGAGTCTGCTCCTCCTCCTGCAGGGTGATACATATAGAAGGAGCTATGAGTCTGCCCCTCCTCCTGCAGGGTGATACATATAGAAGGAGCTATTAGTCTGCCCCTCCTCCTGCAGGGTGATACATATAGAAGGAGCTATGAGTCTGCTCCTCCTCCTGCAGGGTGATACATATAGAAGGAGCTATGAGTCTGCCCCTCCTCCTGCAGGGTGATACATATAGAAGGAGCTATGAGTCTGCCCCTCCTCCTGCAGGGTGATACATATAGAAGGAGCTATGAGTCTGCCCCTCCTCCTGCAGGGTGATACATATAGAGGAGCTATGAGTTGCCCCTCCTCCTGCAGGGTGATACATATAGAAGGAGCTATGAGTCTGCCCTCCTCCTGCAGGGTGATACATATAGAAGGAGCTATGAGTCTGCCCCTCCTCCTGCAGGGTGATACATATAGAAGGAGCTATGAGTCTGCCCCTCCTCCTGCAGGGTGATACATATAGAAGGAGCTATGAGTCTGCTCCTCCTCCTGCAGGGTGATACATATAGAAGGAGCTATGAGTCTGCTCCTCCTCCTGCAGGGTGATACATATAGAAGGAGCTATGAGTCTGCTCCTCCTCCTGCAGGGTGATACATATAGAAGGAGCTATGAGTCTGCCCCTCCTCCTGCAGGGTGATACATATAGAAGGAGCTATGAGTCTGCCCCTCCTCCTGCAGGGTGATACATATAGAAGGAGCTATGAGTCTGCCCCTCCTCCTGCAGGGTGATACATATAGAAGGAGCTATGAGTCTGCCCCTCCTCCTGCAGGGTGATACATATAGAAGGAGCTATGAGTCTGCCCCTCCTCCTGCAGGGTGATACATATAGAAGGAGCTATGAGTCTGCCCCTCCTCCTGCAGGGTGATACATATAGAAGGAGCTATGAGTCTGCCCCTCCTCCTGCAGGGTGATACATATAGAAGGAGCTATGAGTCTGCTCCCTCCTCCTGCAGGGTGATACATATAGAAGGAGCTATGAGTCTGCCCTCCTCCTGCAGGGTGATACATATAGAAGGAGCTATGAGTCTGCCCCTCCTCCTGCAGGGTGATACATATAGAAGGAGCTATGAGTCTGCCCCTCCTCCTGCAGGGTGATACATATAGAAGGAGCTATGAGTCTGCCCTCCTCCTGCAGGGTGATACATATAGAAGGAGCTATGAGTCTGCCCCTCCTCCTGCAGGGTGATACATATAGAAGGAAGCTATGAGTCTGCTCCTCCTCCTGCAGGGTGATACATATAGAAGGAGCTATGAGTCTGCCCCTCCTCCTGCAGGGTGATACATATAGAAGGAGCTATGAGTCTGCCCCTCCTCCTGCAGGGTGATACATATAGAAGGAGCTATGAGTCTGCCCCTCCTCCTGCAGGGTGATACATATAGAAGGAGCTATGAGATTGCCCCTCCTCCTGCAGGGTGATACATATAGAAGGAGCTAACAGTCTGCCCCTCCTCCTGCAGGGTGATACATATAGAGGGAGCTATGAGACTGCCCCTCCTCCTGCAGGGTGATACATATAGAAGGAGCTATGAGTCTGCCCCTCCTCCTGCAGGGTGATACATATAGAAGGAGCTATGAGTCTGCTCCTCCTCCTGCAGGGTGATACATATAGAAGGAGCTATGAGTCTGCTCCTCCTCCTGCAGGGTGATACATATAGAAGGAGCTATGAGTCTGCTCCCTCCTCCTGCAGGGTGATACATATAGACGGAGCTATGAGTCTGCCCCTCCTCCTGCAGGGTGATACATATAGAAGGAGCTATGAGTCTGCTCCTCCTCCTGCAGGGTGATACATATAGAAGAAGCTATGAGTCTGCCCCTCCTCCTGCAGGGTGATACATATAGAAGGAAGCTATGAGTCTGCCCCTCCTCCTGCAGGGTGATACATATAGAAGGAGCTATGAGTCTGCCCCTCCTCCTGCAGGGTGATACATATAGAAGGAGCTATGAGTCTGCCCCTCCTCCTGCAGGGTGATACATATAGAAGGAGCTATGAGTCTGCCCCTCCTCCTGCAGGGTGATACATATAGAAGGAGCTATGAGTCTGCCCCTCCTCCTGCAGGGTGATACATATAGAAGGAGCTATGAGTCTGCCCCTCCTCCTGCAGGGTGATACATATAGAAGGAGCTATGAGTCTGCTCCTCCTCCTGCAGGGTGATACATATAGAAGGAGCTATGAGTCTGCCCCTCCTCCTGCAGGGTGATACATATAGAAGGAGCTATGAGTCTGCTCCTCCTCCTGCAGGGTGATACATATAGAAGGAGCTATGAGTCTGCTCCTCCTCCTGCAGGGTGATACATATAGAAGGAGCTATGAGTCTGCCCCTCCTCCTGCAGGGTGATACATATAGAAGGAGCTATGAGTCTGCCCCTCCTCCTGCAGGGTGATACATATAGAAGGAGCTATGAGTCTGCCCCTCCTCCTGCAGGGTGATACATATAGAAGGAGCTATGAGTCTGCTCCTCCTCCTGCAGGGTGATACATATAGAAGGAGCTATGAGTCTGCTCCTCCTCCTGCAGGGTGATACATATAGAAGGAGCTATGAGTCTGCTCCTCCTTCTGCAGGGTGATACATATAGAAGGAGCTATGAGTCTGCTCCTCCTCCTGCAGGGTGATACATATAGAAGGAGCTATGAGTCTGCTCCTCCTCCTGCAGGGTGATACATATAGAAGGAGCTATGAGTCTGCCCCTCCTACTGCAGGTGATACATATAGAAGGAGCTATGAGTCTGCCCCTCCTCCTGCAGGGTGATACATATAGAAGGAGCTACGAGTCTGCCCCTCCTCCTGCAGGGTGATACATATAGAAGGAGCTATGAGTCTGCTCCTCCTCCTGCAGGGTGATACATATAGAAGGAGCTATGAGTCTGCCCCTCCTCCTGCAGGGCGACAGTCCTCATCCTCCTCATACAGCACTATATAGCAGTATCACGGTGGTCTGTATTCTGTGCCCTCCTCGCCCCATTTTTTCTGCTTTGGGCAGTATCATTGGATTAAAATAAACTGCTTTAATTAAGTCTAATTAAAAAGATCGAATCTGCACTTTAACTGGAGGAACGCATTAAATCAGCTGAGGGCCGGGGGTTGTGAGGCGCAGATGGGGGGGGTGAGGCACGGACGGGGGGGTGAGGCTGTGGTCTCCTAGAGGTTCCAGACATAATAAGTGTCTCATCTCCTCGCTTTCAGCCCCACTGTCTTCCTTCTGTCCAAATTGCCAACTTTATTAAAGAATATCCTTCAAACTGACAGCTCAGTGGTTCCCCGTCCTGTGCTGCAGATCCCACCGCACGGCCCTCTCGCCCCACCGCCGTCCAGCCTTCATCGCTATACAGAGCCCATTAACCCTTCGCTCCCTCTCACATGCCAAAGACGCTCTTAGCTATTCTATACACTGGCTGGAGAATAGCTGATTGTGGTGGTGGGAATGATCATGCCTGAGGTTAGGTTGGGCTTGTTTTGGGGCATCTGGTTGAGGACCCATAACAGGAGGAACCGCTCTCGTAAAGAGTAAAAGATCTTTGTCGTATAAGGCGTCTCCATGTCTGAAACAAACCTGTAAAGTTTGGGGAGTCCGGGTTTGGTACTGACGGCAGGAATCCTGAATCTTTATCTTTCCCTGAAGGTCTGCGAGGGTGGTTGCCTCCATCAGGATCTTAGGAAAGAGAAGAATCAAGAGAGTGAGGGGTTAATTAGGTAAGGAATGGGTGTGTATCACTTTAAGAACTGGCTGACTGCTGGGTGGAGGATATGACTCCAATGTAAATGAAGTTTTAGATAACGACTTACAAATATATGTAAATGCCATCACTATGCATATGAATAGGAGTGGACTTCCAATTAAGCTGGGCCTCCAGCTGATACCTTTCATCCTCTCTAGAGCATCGTAAAGATCCTCAACCTCCACTCAAGTGTCCACAGAATAACAAAATACCAGACTGGTAAATCCAGAATCCTCCAAAATCTCCACGTAATCCACCCCCTAGTCTGTCAGGAAACAATTTCTACTCCATTTAATTCCATCATACTTACCCAACCTGCTAGTCTGACTACTGCTGATATCACCTCCAGACACTGGCCTTATCTTTTTTATAGCTTCATCATATCCTCATCATACTATCCTCATCAGCCAGCTACTGGCCGACCCTCATCATACCTTCTTCATATCCAGTCACTGGAACATCTAATGCTACTGGTCCAAAGCTATCAAACCACCATCATTTCCAATCACTGGCCCCATCCTCATCATATCACCATCATCTCCAGCCACTCGTCCCACCCTCATCATATCTCAATCAACTTTTATCACTTGACCCATCATCATCATACCACCATCATCTCCAGATACTGGACTCATTCTCATCATGATCCTGTCATCTATAGCCACTGGCCTTATCCTCATCATACCACCATCATTTATAACCACTGGCACCATCCTCATCACTCCAACATGAACTTCAGGTACTGGCCTCATCCTCGTCCTATCCATATTATCTCTTGCCACTGGCCCAATCCTTGTCATATCGCCATCATCTCTAGCCACTGACCTCAACCGCATCATACCCCCATCATCTCCAGCCACTATCTCCATCCTCATCATACCATCATCTCCATCCACTGGCCCTTAATCATATTTCCAGCCACTGACCCTTAATCATCAGCCCTCCATCATCTCCAGCCACTGGCTCTTCCTCATCATATCCCCATCATCTCCATCCATTTGCCCCATACTCATCTTTCCATCATCTCCAGATACTGACCTCCTCTTTATCATATTTGTATTATCTCTAGCCACTGACCAATCTTCATCATTCCAACATCACCTCCAGTCAGTGGACACAATCCTCATCTTACCTCTATCATCTCCAATACCTGGCCCCATCTTTTTCCTACCACCATTATCTCCAGACACTGGCCCCATCTTCAGCATACCACCATCCTGCCTTGCCATGGGCCCCATCCTCGTCATACTACCATCATCTCCAGTCACTAGACCCATGCTCATCATACCAACATCATCTCCGGATACTGGTCTTATCCTCGTCATGTCTATATTATCTACCTCCACATATCTCCATCATCTCTAGCCACTAATCCCATCCTCATCATACCTCCATCATCTGCAGTCTCTGACACACCATTCATATCATAACTCCATAATCTCCAGCAACTCTACCCATCCTTCTCATTTCACCGTCAACTCAAGACACTGGCCGTAGTATATCCAAATATTGCCCTCATCCTTGCCCTATCTCCATCAACTTCATTCACTGATCCCAATAACCAACCTTATCTCTGATCATCAGCTCCCTCCTTAGAACTCATTGATCATCTCCAGTTCCTGCTCTCTTTTCAGCCAAAACTCTATTATCTCCAGTTACTAATACTTCTTATTTATTCCTTGATAACTGCTCCCATCCTCTCTGTTTTATGTACATTGCCTCTGGTCATTGATTCCTTTGCTTGGGCAGACCATAATCATCTCTACTTATCGTTTTCTTCCGTCCTCCATCACCTTTCTTTATGTCACACCTCAACCATCATCGACTCCTTCTACTGGATCTTCAACTTCCTCAAGTCCTTTCTCTTGGTCTTACCTCCATCTTCCCTATCTCCTCAAGGCTCAAGTCCTCTCATTCCTCTAACATCACCTTAGGTCACTTTTCTGCTTCCTACCCCCAGTCATTCATTTTTCTTTCCTGACGGCTAGAGATAACATCTGTTATGGTGAGATACTTACTCTGTCCAACCTTTAAAGTGACCTTCATGCCTTTGGTCTGACACACACCACCACTGAGATTTTCCAACCCCTCCAGGGTACCATCCGAGGTGGCTGAAACAAGATGTTCAAAGTATTTACAAAATGTAGAGTGGACAAAAATAGGTCATGTCTTTGATATTATAATTTATCGTCATTGTACATAGATACTCGGTATTATAAAGCGCAACACGGAACACGTTACATTTAAGGTCACGCAAGTACATCTCTGCACATGACTCAACAGAGTAGCAGCCTTTGTTGAAAAGCATTGTAGGCTACAAGCTCACTTGTTAACGAGGTCTGACAGCCATCTTGGGTCCTGTTTTATTAAATCATGTCCCCCACTGTCTCTTGTCACGGAAGAGAGAGACCTCAGCCAATCAGAGGCCTAGGCATTGGGGGGCCAGCGAGACAGAGGGTGTAGAATGACATGCCTGTGGGGGACAGGGTTAGAAAATGCGGAGGGTGGGAGAACGAAGGGGGGACATAGATATGATGAGAGAGGGTAAGGGACAGACAGCACAGATGGGTTCGACTATTTCTATAGCGCAAGGACTGCATAATCAAAAGGGCAATGCTTGCTGGGTACATAACAGGATGGAGAGCAGTACTGGACCTACATTCTGTAGACAAATCTAACAAGGTGGTCATGTATGGTCAGATACTTCATGACATTGATGAATACTGGCTAGTGGCTCGGTGAGAAATTTCTGGAATTCTCTGTGCAATATTTAGTGCACCCTGTCATCGGCTTGCCAGATTTTATCCACTCTTCAGATATTGCGGGGAAAAAATTCAAGCAATGAAGGCCAGAATCGGGTGGACCACTATATTTACAATGCACTGGAAACGTTTTCAGACCCTTTCACTTTTTTCACATTTTATGTTGTGGCCTTGTGTTTAAAATAAAAAAAATAAAAAGATCACATTTCCCCCATCAATTGCTAATTGATTGAAAAGGAAAAACGAAAATCTAACATTGACTTAAGTATTCAGCCCCTTTACTCAGGACATAAGTATTCAAACCCTTTACTCAGGACTTAGTTGAAGCCCCTTTGGCAGTGATTACAGCCTCCAGTCTTCTTGGGGATGATGCCACCAGGTTTGCACACCTGGATTTGGAGATTTTCTGCCATTCTTCTCTGCAGATCCTCTCAAGCTCTGTCAGGTTGGTTGCGGACCTTGAGTGGACAACCATTTTCAGGTCTCTCCAGAGAAGTTCCATTGGGTTCAGGGCTCTGGCTGGCCACTCAAGGACATTCAGAGTTGTCCCTGAGCCTCTCCTGTGTTGTCTTGGCTGTGTGCTTAGGGTCATTGTCTTGTTGGAAGGTGAACCTTCAGCCCAGTCTGAGGTCCAGAGCTCTGTATTAGGTTTTCATTAAGAATATCTCTGTAGTTTGCTCCACTCAGCTTTCCCTCCACCCTGACCAGTCTCCCTGCCCCCCACAGCATGATGCTGCCCCCACCATGCTTTACTGTGGGGATGGCATTGGGCAGATGATGAGCAGTGCCTGGCTTCCTCCTGATATGACAGTTAGAACTGAGGCCAAAAAGTTCCATATTGGTTTCATCAGACCATAGAATCTTGTTTCTCGCAGTCTGGGAGTCCTTTAGGAGCTTTTTTTTTTTTGTAAACTCCAGACAGCTTTCATGTTTCTTTTACTGAGGAGAGGCTTCATTCTGAGGATCTTTGGTGCTCAGTCAGTATGACTATTGGGTTCTTGGTGTCCTCTTTTTCCAAGGCCCTTCTCCCCTGATAACTTAGTATGGTGGGGCAAGGTGATGGTTGTTTCATACTTCCATTTAAGAATTATGGAGGCCACTGTACTCTTAAGAACTTTCAGTGCAGCAGATTTTTTTTGTCCCTTTCTCCATACCTGTGCCTCCACACAATCCTGTCTCTGAGCTCTACAGGCATTTATTTCCTCCTCATGGCTTGGTTTTTGCTCTGATATGCATTGTAAGCAGTGAGACCTTATATAGACACGGCGGTGTCTTTCAAAATCATGACCAATCAACTGATCTTACCACGGGTGGACTCCACTGAAGGTGTAGAAACATCTCAAAGATGATCTAGAGAAGGGGAGGGGGCCTGGAGCTAAATTTCAAGTGTGATAGCAAAGGGTCTGAATACTTATGCCCAGGAGAAATTTCAGACTTTCCTTTTTAATAATTTTTAGAAATTTTCTAAAGTTCTGTTTTTACTTTCTGGGGTCTTGAGTGCAGATTGATGGGTGAAAACTAGATTTTTTAAAAAATGTTATCTTGGCACAAGACTGCAATGTCACAAAATGTGAAAAAAGTTAAAAGGTCTGAAGACTTTCTGAATACATTGTATATGCTCCAACATGTCTGGTTTCGGCATGACTTGAGAGCTCCTTGTTCTAGCATGATTTAGTAGCCCCCTTTTGCACCATGACTTGGGAGCTCCTGATCCCACCACATGTATCACAGGCTTGAGTACATGGATTCAAAATTTTTAACATTAACAGATAAAACATGACTGAAAGTCAGTCTTGTAAGCCAAGACCTTGCAGGACTGGATATGCGGGAAAACAAATGTTTACATGAACAGTCTCAGAAGTATGAAGAAGATATAAACAGGATCAGTGCTTGTACAGAGATGTATAATCTATAGCTTATGGCAAATATAGAAAGGTATCATTACAGTAGAGTACATTTTCTTGGGAAGGGGACCAGGTGGACACATGAAAGAACTTGATTATGCAGCAATGACATAAGGGGCACAGTATAGATATGAAGATGAAAGCATGGATGGATATAATTTATGATGTGTAGTTCTCTGGTGGCCATCTTTACTGTATATATGGAGGTGTGAGGATACCAGTGCGGAAACTCTATGTTGAGAAGTGAGAACCTCGCTCTTAGTAAATTAAGAGGTTGATTCACTGATCTACCCAATGATCCCATTTGCTGTGGGTGAAGATCCAGGACTGGTGGACCCCCAGGAAGACCAGCTCCAAGGAGTATTTAACTAAGGCGACTCTGCCCAGGATGCTTGGATGAGCACTGGCAGAAAAGCAATGCGAAAAACGGGTCAACTTTTGTAACTAGTTCTGACCATATTACGAACCTGGGGTGGTCACGGTCCAGAACTTTAACCAAATGGATGACAGGTAAAAGTGGTCATAACAGATCACGTTATAACACAACCAATGTGTCTCCTCGCCATTTCTGAGTAGTAATTTAGTAACCACCCCCTATTTTCTCTCTGCGTTCTCCCACAATCCACAAAGCCATGTGGTAATTAGCAGCAGGTAAAAGAGTCTGGTGGTAATGATGAGTAGACGTGTTTCTCCCGTCCTCCTCACCACGTCTCCCTCCACTCTATTCCTGACCTAAATGTCAGAGCTCATTATTTCCACTCACTAGCACAGCAAACAAGAGCACCCCGAGGGGAAGTGCAGCAGAGTATGGAGGGAGAGGCTGGCAGGCGAGATGTGTGGGGAGGAGGGCAACTTCATGGATGTATTTAAGGAACAAAATGGAGAAAGACCACGGGATGGGGGGATGTGGATGGAAGCCGAGGTGGAAAAGTCAGTTCCTTCAAAGATGGATCATATATAGAACAAAAAAACCACAACATGATATTGAAGATCTCAAGATGATCACCCATCACACAAAAACCAACATAATACTGAAGAGCTCAAGATGATTTCCATTTCCCAACGAGGTTCATTCATGACCTATAAATTCTAGTAGTCATATGTGTTTCTGGAAAAGCTGGGTAATACTTTGAAGACAGGTGTCACCAGAGCAGCCATAACATTTGGGCCTCTTACAGCTACTGCTTGACACCACCACACTCCAAATCTCTTGGGCAAGGTGTCCTGTCCCATTTTCCAATTCCAACCATTGACATGAGCATGAGACCAACAGATATGGGCTGCTGGAGAGAGAAGGCCAAGCCTTGGTTTGTCCTAACCCTTTTGCTATTGGACGGTGAGAACCTGTTCAGGGCTCCTCAATAGCGGTGGGGAGGTTGCCCAAGTGCCATGGTGTGGAAAATCTGTAAAGAATAAATCAAGGCAACTGGACTTACTGTAGATTTCTTGAAAACGTTTCACTTGTTCTTCCAACGAGCTTTCTCAGTCACTCAGAATTGAGAAAGCTTGTTGGAAGAACGAGCGAAAAGTTTTCAAGAAATCTACAGTAAGTCCAGTTGCCTTGATTTATTCTTTACAGATATTCAATGACCTGGATAAATGAGAACCTTCACAGACATGGTGTGGAAAGAGAAACCATGGACTATAATGGACACCCATTTTGGTCTTTGTGATGGGACGTCTTCTCTATTTTATGTCCATCATGGACATGGAAGAGCTCCTCCAAACCCCATCTGTACTGGTCGAAGATCTACATGACTCGGCCTCAGACGATTTCTGATGTAGATCACCTTTAGAGAATCTGATACTTGTGGCACAGGATAAGAAAAACAGGTCTGTTTCCAAAAACAGTGCCACATCTGTCCATAGGTTGTGTCTGGTACTGCAGCTCCACAGTGTGACGCTATTATTTGCAAGAAAGCAGCCATGTTTTATTTTTTAACCCTTCAGTGCTTCAGTAAATGCTAATAGGTTCCTGCCTTGTATGCCATGGATACTTAACCTCTGGCATCCAGTTACTTAAAGGGATACTACCAACTCCTATAAAATGACTACCTCCTAAAATAGCTTATGTTGTAGAGTAATCCCTGACTAAGCCAAGTGTCTGCTATTTCTAGGGGATCATTCAGTCACAAATCTTATTGCGGTTTTTGGTTGTCTGCTGCAGCACCAACTTTCACCTTTATATATTGGCAGAATCTTCAAAGACACCAATGCAACAGCGCCCCCAGTTCTATTAGTCTTCAAACAGCCATACCTATTGATTGGAGCTTCGTCCATACATGGCTGTTCCTATTGTTTCTGTGGAGGATGGGAGGCTTGACCGACTGCAGCCACCACTAGGGGGAGCTCACTGCATACTGTGTTATTAGTGAATTTAATGTATAAATTGTATACAGGTAGCTCCCTCTAGTGGTGGCTGCAGGCAAACAGAATTCTGTGATGTAACTGTGCAGGGGATTTGGAGCTCTGTATCGTAAAAACAGCCTTGAGAACTGTGAAGATATAGCAGAGGCAGCCAGGCTGAGGGCGTCATCCTCCATTATGACATCACAGACGTGCTCACCGATGATGTAGTAGTCCCGATGGGATTTGAACTCATGACCCCACAGGTTGGGGCTGTACTCCTGGAATTTGATGGTGAAGCGGAGGTCTTGCCCGGGGCGATCACAGGTGAGGAGGAGGTTGGGTGTCCGCAGGACAGAGCACATTACGACCTCTTCTTCCGTGCCCACCAAGTAAAGCTTATAATATTCATAGGGGGAGGAGGAGAAAGGACCTCGAGGCTCGGAGCGAGGACACAGCAAGTCCAGGCGGTCCCCGATCTGTGGATATAGCACGTAGCCCTCAGCATCCTGAAACCTGGAAGAGAGAGGAGAGGCTGTTACTGAGAGGTCACCATATACTGAATACGGAATAATATCTGTGCCTGGGAAAGCTGGGTGCTTGTCACATGGTCTGTAACCCAGCTGTCATAGAACATATCCATATCCTAAATCAATGTTAGAACCTGCTGAGAGTTATACCCCCATAACAGTGACATCAACAGTGCCTCCATAAGTGTCACCCACCGTGCCCCCATAACAGTGACATCCACAGTGCCCCCATAACAGTGTCATTCACAGTGTCCCTATAACAGTGTCATCCACAGTGCCCCCATAACAGTGTCATCCACAGTGCCCCCATAACAGTGTCATCCACAGTGCCCCCATAACAGTGTCATCCACAGTGCCCCCATAACAGTGTCATCCACAGTGCCCCCATAACAGTGACATCCACAGTGCCCCCATAACAGTGTCATCCACAGTGCCCCCATAACAGTGTCATCCACAGTGCCCCCATAACAGTGACATCCACAGTGCCCCCATAACAGTGACATCCATAGCGCCCCCATAACAGTGTCATCCACAGTGCCCGCATAACAGTGTCATCCACAGTGCCCCCATAACAGTGTCATCCACAGTGCCCCCATAACAGTGTCATCCACAGATACCCCATAACAGTGACATCCACAGCGCCCCCATAACAGTGGCAATCCACAGTGCCTCCATAAGTGTCACCCACAGTGCCCCCATAACAGTGACATCCACAGTGCCCCCAATACAGTGTCATCCACAGTGCCCCCATAACACTGACATCCACAGCGCCCCCATAACAGTGACATCCACAGTGCCCCATAACAGTGACATCCACAGTTCCCCCATAACAGTGACATCCACAGTGCCCCCATAACAGTGACATCCACAGTCCCCATAACAGTCACTCGACACCCACAGTGCCCCCATAACAGTGACATCCACAGTGCCTCCATAAGTGTCACCCACAGTGCCCCCATAACAGTGACATCCACAGTGCCCCCATAACAGTGTCATCCACAGTGCCCCCATAACACTGACATCCACAGCGCCCCCATAACAGTGACATCCACAGTGCCCCCATAACAGTGAAATCCACAGTGCCCCCATAACAGTGACATCCACAGTTCCCCCATAACAGTGGCATCCACAGTTCCCCCATAACAGTGTCATCCACAGTGCCCCCATAACAGTGGCATCCACAGATCCCCCATAACAGTGACATCCACAGTGCCTCCATAACAGTGGCATCCACAGCGCCACCATAACAGTGGCATCCACAGCGCCCCCATAACAGTGGCATCCACAGTTCCCCCATAACAGTGACATCCACAGCGCCCCCATAACAGTGCCATCCACAGATCCCCCATAACAGTGACATCCACAGTACCCCCATAACAGTGACATCCACAGTGCCCACATAACAGTGACATCCACAGCGCCCCCATAAGTGACATCCACAGTGCCCCCATAACAGTGACATCCACAGTTCCCCCATAACAGTGACATCCACAGTGCCCCCATAACAGTGACATCCACAGTCCCCCATAACAGTCACATCCACAGTGCCCCCATAACAGTGACATCCACAGTGCCCCCATAACAGTGACATCCACAGCGCCCCCATAACAGTGACATCCACAGTGCCCCCATAACAGTGACATCCACAGTGCACCCATAACAGTGACATCCACAGTGCCCCCATAACAGTGACATCCACAGTGCACCCATAACAGTGTCATCCACAGTGCCCCCATAACAGTGACATCCACAGCGCCCCCATAACAGTGCCATCCACAGCGCCCCCATAACAGTGACATCCACAGTACCCCCATAACAGTGACATCCACAGTGCCCACATAACAGTGACATCCACAGCGCCCCCATAAGTGACATCCACAGTGCCCCCATAACAGTGACATCCACAGTTCCCCCATAACAGTGACATCCACAGTGCCCCCATAACAGTGACATCCACAGTCCCCCATAACAGTCACATCCACAGTGCCCCCCCATAGCAGTGACCTCCACAGTGCCCCCCATAACAGTGACATCCACAGATCCCCCATAACAGTGACATCCACAGTACCCCCATAACAGTGACATCCACAGAGCCCCCATAACAGTGACATCCACAGCGCCCCCATAAGTGACATCCACAGTGCCTCCATAACAGTGACATCCACAGTGCCCCCATAACAGTGACATCCACAGTGCACCCATAACACTGGCACAGCGCCCCTGCCCTATATAGCCGCTGGAGCTACATTTAACCCATTGACTTCTGATAAAGCATTTTTCTGGTCAGATTTCATGCAGTCCATACAATACAATCTCTCTTCTGCTGTGCGGTTTGTTACAATGTATCAGTGTAGGGGAGAGCTGCCTAGGCTGATATATTGTAACAAACCCTCAGCTGTATGAGCAGGACTGAAGGCTGTTCTCATTCATTGACAGCAAGCAGAGATCTTGAAAATTGTAATTGAAATAGAAACAGAAAGTTGCAGAGCCTTTTATTAGACGGTGATGAGGCTGGGGCCGGGGGTCTCCATTGTTCCCCCAGTGATTTGTGGGGGAAGGGAAAGGCCAAAAATATAGTCCTCGCATGGTTACCTGTGGGGGGTGTACTAACAGGCCCAACTCCCCTCATCCCCCTCTATTGTTATGCACAGTGGACTTGTCCAGGCAAGAGATAGGACAAAGGAACGTGACAAGACAAAGGATGGGGGAGGACGTGGGAACATCTGGTAATAGCGTCTGCAGCCACCCCTGTCATCGGCCGATCACTTATCATTATCGGATACGGGGGGTTTACATCACCGTTATTTTTCTGTTCTTCTCAGAAGAACGGAAAACTAACGGTGAGGTGAACGCGGCCGGACAGGCGGTCGCTGAGCACCTCCGAGGGAGGAGGTCGTATGATGGAGGGCATTGCACCCACACACTTGGCATCTGCTGGCGGGCAGACGTGGAACACTGGCATCCAAAAACTGGCACGTTCTGCTGTGAGAGGGGGAGAGAGAGCTGGAGAGTGACAAGAAGGACACAGATCATTGCCCGTGTACTGCAGAGGAGGTGTATCTAATCCTGTACTGTGTGATACTGTCTACTGAGCTGTGTATCTAATCCTGTACTGTGTGATACTGTCTACTGAGCCGTGTATCTAATCCTATCCTGTGTGATACTGTCTGCTGAGCTGTGTATCTAATCCTGTACTGTGTG
The DNA here is from genome assembly GCF_014858855.1 of Bufo gargarizans. Lineage (NCBI taxonomy): Eukaryota > Metazoa > Chordata > Amphibia > Anura > Bufonidae > Bufo > Bufo gargarizans. Next base: position 51,604,185 of record NC_058081.1, read on the forward strand.
ATACTGTCTGCTGAGCTGTGTATCTAATCCTATCCTGTGTGATACTATCAGCTGAGCTGTGTATCTAATCCTCTCCTGTGTGATACTGTCTGCTGAGCTGTGTATCTAATCCTATGTGATACTGTCTGCTGAGCTGTGTATCTAATCCTATCCTGTGTGATACTGTCTGCTGAGCTGTGTATCTAATCCTGTACTGTGTGATACTGTCTGCTGAGCTGTGTATCTAATCCTATCCTGTGTGATACTGTCAGCTGAGCTGTGTATCTAATCCTTTCCTGTGTGATACTGTCTGCTGAGCTGTGTATCTAATCCTATGTGATACTGTCTGCTGAGCTGTGTATCTAATCCTATCCTGTGTGATACTGTCTGCTGAGCTGTGTATCTAATCCTATCCTGTGTGATACTGTCTGCTGAGCTGTGTATCTAATCCTATCCTGTGTGATACTGTCTGCTGAGCTGTGTATCTAATCCTATCCTGTGTGATACTGTCTGCTGAGCTGTGTATCTAATCCTATCCTGTGTGATACTGTCTGCTGAGCTGTGTATCTAATCCTATCCTGTGTGATACTGTCTGCTGAGCCGTGTATCTAATCCTATCATGTGTGATACTGTCTGCTGAGCTGTGTATCTAATCCTATCCTGTGTGATACTTTCTGCTGAGCCGTGTATCTAATCCTGTACTGTGTGATACTGTCTGCTAAGCCATGTATCTAATCCTTGCTGAGCTATGTATCTAATCCTATGATATCTGAAACTGTCTGCTGAGCTGTGTATCTAATCCTATCCTGTGTGATACTGTCTGCTGAGCTGTGTATCTAATCCTATCCTGTGTGATACTGTCTGCTGAGCTGTGTATCTAAACCTATCCTGTGTGATACTGTCTGCTGAGCTGTGTATCTAATCCTATCATGTGTGATACTGTCTGCTGAGCTGTGTATCTAATCCTGTCCTGTGTGATACTGTCTGCTGAGCTGTGTATCTAATCCTATCCTGTGTGATACTGTCTGCTGAGCTGTGTATCTAATCCTATCCTGTGTGATACTGTCTGCTGAGCTGTGTATCTAATCCTATCATGTGTGATACTGTCTGCTGAGCTGTGTATCTAATCCTATCATGTGTTATACTCTCTGCTGAGCCGTGTATCTAATCCTATCCTGTGTGGTACTGTCTGCTGAGCTGTGTATCTAATCCTATCCTGTGTGATACTGTGTGCTGCCATGGGTATCTAATCCTATCCTGTGTGATACTGTCTGCTGCCCTGGGTATCTAATCCTATCCTGTGTGATACTGTCTGCTGCCCTGGGTATCTAATCCTATCATGTGTGATACTGTCTGCTGAGCTGTGTATCTAATCCTATCCTGTGTGATACTGTCTGCTGAGCTGTGTATCTAATCCTATCATGTGTGATACTGTCTGCTGAGCTGTGTATCTAATCCTATCATGTGTTATACTGTCTGCTGAGCTGTGTATCTAATCCTATCCTGTGTGGTACTGTCTGCTGAGCTGTGTATCTAATCCTATCCTGTGTGATACTGTGTGCTGCCCTGGGTATCTAATCCTATCCTGTGTGATACTGTCTGCTGCCCTGGGTATCTAATCCTATCATGTGTGATACTGTCTGCTGAGCTGTGTATCTAATCCTATCATGTGTTATACTGTCTGCTGAGCCGTGTATCTAATCCTATCCTGTGTGATACTGTCTGCTGAGCTGTGTATCTAATCCTATCCTGTGTGATACTGTCTGCTGAGCTGTGTATCTAATCCTATCCTGTGTGATACTGTCTGCTGAGCTGTGTATCTAATCCTATCCTGTGTGATACTGTCTGCTGAGCTGTGTATCTAATCCTATCCTGTGTGATACTGTCTGCTGAGCTGTGTATCTAATCCTATCCTGTGTGATACTGTCTGCTGAGCCGTGTATCTAATCCTATCCTGTGTGATACTATCTGCTGAGCCGTGTATCTAATCCTATCCTGTGTGATACTGTCTACTGAGCCGTGTATCTAATCCTATCCTGTGTGATACTGTCTGCTGAGCTGTGTATCTAATCCTATCCTGTGTGATACTTTCTGCTGAGCCGTGTATCTAATCCTGTACTGTGTGATACTGTCTGCTAAGCCATGTATCTAATCCTTGCTGAGCTATGTATCTAATCTTATGATATCTGAAACTGGCTGCTGAGCTGTGTATCTAATCCTATCATGTATGATACTGTCTGCTGAGCTGTGTATCTAATCCTATCCTGTGTGATACTGTCTGCTGAGCTGTGTATCTAATCCTATCCTGTGTGATACTGTCTGCTGAGCTGTGTATCTAATCCTATCCTGTGTGATACTGTCTGCTGAGCTGTGTATCTAATCCTATCATGTGTGATACTGTCTGCTGAGCTGTGTATCTAATCCTATCCTGTATGATACTGTCTGCTGAGCTGTGTATCTAATCCTATCATGTGTGATACTGTCTGCTGAGCTGTGTATCTAATCCTATCCTGTGTGATACTGTCTGCTGAGCTGTGTATATAATCCTATCCTGTGTGATACTGTCTGCTGAGCTGTGTATCTAATCCTATCATGTGTGATACTGTCTGCTGAGCTGTGTATCTAATCCTATCCTGTGTGATACTGTCTGCTGAGCTGTGTATCTAATCCTATCCTGTGTGATACTGTCTGCTGAGCCGTGTATCTAATCCTATCCTGTGTGATACTGTCTGCTGAGCCGTGTATCTAATCCTATCCTGTGTGATACTGTCTACTGAGCCGTGTATCTAATCCTATCCTGTGTGATACTGTCTGCTGAGCTGTGTATCTAATCCTATCCTGTGTGATACTTTCTGCTGAGCCGTGTATCTAATCCTGTACTGTGTGATACTGTCTGCTAAGCCATGTATCTAATCCTATGATATCTGAAACTGTCTGCTGAGCTGTGTATCTAATCCTCTCCTGTGTGATACTGTCTGCTGAGCTGTGTATCTAATCCTCTCCTGTGTGATACTGTCTGCTTAGCTGTGTATCTAATCCTATCCTGTGTGATACTGTCTGCTGAGCTGTGTATCTAATCCTATCATGTGTGATACTGTCTGCTGAGCTGTGTATCTAATCCTATCCTGTGTGATACTGTCTGCTGAGCTGTGTATCTAATCCTATACTGTGTGATACTGTCTGCTGAGCTGTGTATCTAATCCTATCCTGTGTGATACTGTCTGCTGAGCCGTGTATCTAATCCTATCCTGTGTGATACTGTGTGCTGCCCTGGGTATCTAATCCTATCCTGTGTGATACTGTCTGCTGCCCTGGGTATCTAATCCTATCCTGTGTGATACTGTCTGCTGCCCTGGGTATCTAATCCTATCATGTGTGATACTGTCTGCTGAGCTGTGTATCTAATCCTATCATGTGTTATACTGTCTGCTGAGCCGTGTATCTAATCCTATCCTGTGTGATACTGTCTGCTGAGCCGTGTATCTAATCCTATCCTGTGTAGTACTGTCTGCTGCCCTGGGTATCTAATCCTATCCTGTGTGATACTGTCTGCTGAGCCGTGTATCTAATCCTATCCTGTGTGATACTGTCTACTGCCCTGGGTATCTAATCCTATCCTGTGTGATACTGTCTGCTGCCCTGGGTATCTAATCCTATCATGTGTGATACTGTCTGCTGAGCTGTGTATCTAATCCTATCATGTGTGATACTGCCTTCTGAGCCGTGTATCTAATCCTATCATGTGTGATACTGTCTGCTGAGCCGTGTATCTAATCCTATCATGTGTGATACTGTCTGCTGAGCTGTGTATCTCAGTACAGGACTAGCCACCGTGCATCCAGTACAGGGCTATCAACTGTGTATCCAGTAAATGGCTATCCACCGTGCATCCAATAAAGAGCTATCCTGTGTGCATCCAGTATAGGGCTATCCACCGTGCCACCAGTACAGGGCTATGCACTGTGCAACCAGTACAGGACTATCCACCGTGCAACCAGTAGAGCTATCCACCATGTATCCAGTAGAGGGCTATCCACCATGCCCTCAGTATAGGGCTATCCACCGTGCCACCAGTGCAGGGCTATCCACCGTGCCACCAGTACAGGGCTATCCACTGTGCCCTTAGTACAGGGCTATCCACCGTGCATCCAGTATAGGGCTATCCACTGTGCCCTTAGTACAGGGATATCCACCATGCCTTTAGTACAGAGCTATCCACCATGCATTCAATAAAGAGCTATCCTGTGTGCATCCAGTACAGGGCTTCAGAGCAGTCGGTCAGTATATACACAGAGCAGAGCAGTCAGTCAGTATATACAGAGAGCAGAGCAGTCAGTCAGTATATACAGAGAGCAGAGCAGTCAGGCATTGTATACAGAGAGCAGAGCAGTCAGTCAGTATATACAGAGAGCGGAGCAGTCAGTCAGTATATACAGAGAGCAGAGCAGTCAGGCATTGTATACAGAGAGCAGAGCAGTCAGTCAGTATATACAGAGAGCGGAGCAGTCAGGCATTGTATACAGAGAGCGGAGCAGTCAGTCAGTATATACACAGAGCAGAGCAGTCAGTCAGTATATACAGAGAGCAGAGCAGTCAGTCAGTATATACAGAGAGCAGAGCAGTCAGGCATTGTATACAGAGAGCAGAGCAGTCAGTCAGTATATACACAGAGCAGAGCAGTCAGTCAGTATATACAGAGAGCAGAGCAGTCAGTCAGTATATACAGAGAGCAGAGCAGTCAGGCATTGTATACAGAGAGCAGAGCAGTCAGTCAGTATATACACAGAGCAGAGCAGTCAGTCAGTATATACAGAGAGCAGAGCAGTCAGGCATTGTATACAGAGAGCAGAGCAGTCAGTCAGTATATACAGAGAGCGGAGCAGTCAGGCATTGTATACAGAGAGCGGAGCAGTCAATCAGTATATACAGAGAGAGCAGTCAGGCATTGTATACAGAGAACATAACAGTCAGTCAATATACACAGAGAGCCGCGCAGTCAATCAGTAGAGAGCAGAGCAGTCGGTCAGTATATACAGAGAACAGAGCAGTCAGTCAGTATATACAGACAGCGGAGCATTCAGTCAGTATATACAGAGAGCAGAGCAGTCGGTCAGTATATACAGAGAGTGGAGCAGTCAGTATATACAGAGAGCAGAGCAGTCGGTCAGTATATACAGAGAGTGGAGCAGTCAGTCAGTATATACAGAGAGCGGAGCAGTCAGTCAGTATATACAGAGAGAGGAGCAGTCGGCCAGTATATACAGAGAGCGGAGCAGTCAGTCAGTATATACAGAGAGCGGAGCAGTCGGCCAGTATATACAGAGAGCGGAGCAGTCAGTCAGTATATATAGAGAGCGGAGCAGTCGGTCAGTATATATAGAGAGTGGAGCAGTCAGTCAGTATATACAGAGAGAGGAGCAGTCAGTATATACAGAGAGACCGGAGCAGTCAGTCAGTATATTCAGAGAGCGGAGCAGTCAGTCAGTATATACAGAGAGCAGGGCAGTCGGTCAGTATAGATAGAGAGTGGAGCAGTCAGTCAGTATATACAGAGAGGGGAGCAGTCGGTCAGTATTGTGACACAGTGAGAGGTTTGGTCTGGGAAAACAGGTATTTTCCTCCCAGCATGTCAAATTCTGAACCAGATTTTAAATCCCGGTCCGGGTTTTGGCAGGACCTGGCTGTCCTTAAATAGGCAGCTGGGCTCAGAAGCCATGTCTCTGTGTTGGGATCTGGGAGCCTGGTGTCTGGATGAAGGCTTGCTACCTGTTTGGCGTGAAAACAGATTGGTGCTGCTATCAGCAAGGACTCTTTGAGGCAGAATTGCCGCATGGTGTGGATTACCACCAACATTGCAAGGTGACTTTTTGTTTGATTATGACTGCTTGTTTTGTCACTTGCCTAAAGTGTGAATAAAACACTGAACTGTTTGATCCAAAGAACTTGTTGTTGCCTCTATACTGCGTCCGCTAATCCTGTCTACCAGAGCGAAACCCCACAATTGGTGGAAGATGCGGGCAAGAGCAGTGAGGCGGGCGTGAACGCCGATATTTTTGGTTTCTGCATTTTTCAGGCATGGTTGTATGTCGTACATTAAACCAGCTGTATTACAACCAGTGCCCCATGACAAAACGGAGGCTGTTGTGAAGGCCCTCATGGAGGCTAATCTGCAGCAGCGAGAGACAAGCCTGCAGCAACGCAAGGCTAATAAGCGGCCGCAGGAGACTAACCAGTTGCTGCTACAACACATGATGGCTTTGCAGACAGCAGGAGCAACCCCGAGCGTCCACGATCCCCGGAAAGCAGTCCGCGCCACGATTCCTAAGATGACCCCCGCAGACGACATCGAAACCTACCTGGCGATGTATGAGAAAGTGGCCATCAGGGAAAAGCTACCCCGTGACCATTGGGCTGAGGTCATCACTCCATTCCTGGCATCCGATTCCCTGTGGGTGTATTTCGGCTTGCCGGACGATCAATCGACCGACTACCAAAAAGTAAAGGGTTACATTTTGGCAAGACTGGGGGTGAATGTGTTGGTCCTGGCCCAGCAGGTACATCAGTGGGGGTTTAAGCCGGCTGAGCCTGCGAGGACCCAGTATCATGACTTACTCCACCTCTTGCAAAAGTGGCTACAGCCTGATGTGCTGAGACCCTCGGCTATGCTGGATAGACTATTGGCCAATATCTTCTAGAGGGTACTGCCACTCCCTCTGCAGCACTAGATCGCCTAGGTGTCTCCTGGCAATGCCCTTGAGATGGTGGACCTGGTGGAACGCTATGAAGCTACCAGGAATCTAAAGGAGGGTTCTGTCCGGAGGGGGGTCGGCAAACCCCGTAAATCTCCACCCCAGGCCCAGAGATTTGAGCCGATAAAGCCCGCCCGGGATGTACCCACGGCGGACCTAGCTCCAATAGTCTGCTGGCGGTGTCAGGAACCTGGCGATGTAAGGGCTGACTGTCCCCATCGGGTTGAGCCAATGGACACTAACTATGGCTACCGTCAGTTGCTATATGCCAGGAGGCTGTGTACAACGGGTACCCCAGAGTCTCTAGATCACTTGTGCCAGGGGGAAGTGGGAGACACTCCGGTGGAGGCTCTGCTGGACTCAGGGAGTCTGGTGACCCTAGTAAGGGCTACCCTGGTGCGGTCCACTGAGTAAACTGGCCGGAAAGTCGGGGTGATGTGCATCCTTGGAGACTTAAAAGACTACCCCACCGCGCTGGTGTCTCTAACCACGGTGGTCGGTAGATGGACCCACAAGATGGCTGTTGCCACAAATCTACATTATGAACTCATAATAGGGAGAGACTTCCCAGGCTTCCCGGCCCTGTGGCCTGCTATGAGAGTGACTGATACCCATGAGACAGGGGTAACCCTAGCAGAGTGGCCCGGCTGAGGGGGCAAACCAGAAACCTGGGAACCTGCGACCGAAGGGCCAGCGGTAGAGGTGACCGCCACTTCAGTGGAAGAGGGGGAGACAACCCCGCTAAGTGTGATGGTGGGAGATGTGGAGGACTTGCCGCCGGGTCCTGAATTAGCAGACCTCAATGTCTCTACAACAACCTTGGGCAGAGTCAGTGTTTCCCCGTTTGTGGTTCATCAAGATATGTTGTGTCAGGTAAACCAACTACAGGGTCAGCCTATTGAACAGCTGGTGGTCCAGAGAGAGGAGCAGTCGGTCAGTATATATAGAGAGCGGAGCAGTCGGTCAGTATATATAGAGAGCGGAGCAGTCGGTCAGTATATACAGAGAGCAGAGCAGTCAGTATATACAGAGAGCAGAGCAGTCAGTATATACAGAGAGAGGAGCAGTCGGTCAGTATATATAGAGAGCGGAGCAGTCGGTCAGTATATACAGAGAGCAGAGCAGTCAGTATATACAGAGAGAGGAGCAGTCGGTCAGTATATACAGAGAGAGGAGCAGTCGGTCAGTATATATAGAGAGCGGAGCAGTCGGTCAGTATATACAGAGAGCAGAGCAGTCAGTATATACAGAGAGCAGAGCAGTCAGTATATACAGAGAGAGGAGCAGTCGGTCAGTATATACAGAGAGCGGAGCAGGCAGTCGGTATATACAGAGAGTGGAGCAGTCAGTATATACGGAGAGTGGAGCAGTCAGTATATACATAGAGCGGAGCAGTCAGTCAGAATATACAGAGAGCAGAGCAGTCAGTATATACAGAGGAAGGAGCAGTCGGTCAGTATATACAGAGAGCGGAGCAGTCAGTCAGTATATACGGAGAGTGGAGCAGTCAGTATATACAGAGAGCAGGGCAGGCAGTCAGTATATACAGAGAGCGGAGCAGTCAGTCAGTATATATATAGAGAGCGGAGCAGTCAGTCAGTATATATATAGAGAGCGGAGCAGTCAGTCAGTATATACAGAGAGCGGAGCAGTCAGTCAGTAAATACAGAGAGCGGAGCAGTCAGACAGTATATATAGAGAGCGGAGCAGTCAGTCAGTATATACAGAGAGCAGGGCAGGCAGTCAGTATATACAGAGAGCAGAGCAGTCGGTCAGTATATACAGAGAGCGGAGCAGTCAGTCAGTGTATACGGAGAGTGGAGCAGTCAGAATATACAGAGAGCAGAGCAGTCGATCAGTATATACAGAGAGCAGAGCAGTCAGTATATACGGAGAGTGGAGCAGTCAGGCAGTATATACAGAGAGCAGGGCAGGCAGTCAGTATATACAGAGAGCGGAGCAGTCGGTCAGTATATACAGAGAGTGGAGCAGTCAGTCAGTGTATACGGAGAGTGGAGCAGTCAGTCAGTATATACAGAGAGTGGAGCAGTCAGTATATACAGAGAGCGGAGCAGTCAGTCAGTATATACAGAGAGCGGAGCAGTCAGTCAGTATATACAGAGAGCGGAGCAGTCGGTCAGTATATACAGACAGCGGAGCATTCAGTCAGTATATACAGAGAGCAGGGCAGGCAGTCAGTATATACAGAGAGCAGAGCAGTCGGTCAGTATATACAGAGAGCGGAGCAGTCAGTCAGTGTATACGGAGAGTGGAGCAGTCAGTCAGTATATACAGAGAGCGGAGCAGTCGGTCATTATATACAGAGAGCGGAGCAGTCAGTCAGTGTATACGGAGAGTGGAGCAGTCAGTATATACAGAGAGCGGAGCAGTCGATCACTATATACAGATAGCGGAGCAGTCAGTCAGTATATACGGAGAGTGGAGCAGTCAGGCAGTATATAGAGAGAGTGGAGCAGTCAGTATATACAGAGAGAGGAGCAGTCGGTCAGTATATACAGAGAGCGGAGCAGTCAGTATATACAGAGAGCGGAGCAGTCAGTCAGTATATACAGAGAGCAGGGCAGGCAGTCAGTATATACAGAGAGCAGGGCAGGCAGTCAGTATATACAGAGAGCGGAGCAGTCAGACAGTATATATATAGAGAGCGGAGCAGTCAGTCAGTATATACAGAGAGCGGAGCAGTCAGTCAGTGTATACAGAGAGCGGAGCAGTCGATCACTATATACAGAGAGCGGAGCAGTCAGTATATACAGAGAGCAGAGCAGTCAGTCAGTGTATACAGAGAGCGGAGCAGTCGATCACTATATACAGAGAGCAGAGCAGTCAGTCAGTATATACAGAGAGCGGAGCAGTCGATCACTATATACAGAGAGCGGAGCAGTCAGTCAGTATATACGGAGAGTGGAGCAGTCAGGCAGTATATACAGAGAGCGGAGCAGTCAGTCAGTATATACAGAGAGCAGAGCAGTCAGTGTATACGGAGAGTGGAGCAGTCAGTCAGTGTATACGGAGAGTGGAGCAGTCAGTATATACAGAGAGCGGAGCAGTCAGTATATACAGAGAGCAGGGCAGGCAGTCAGTATATACAGAGAGCGGAGCAGTCAGTCAGTATATACAGAGAGCAGAGCAGTCAGTGTATACGGAGAGTGGAGCAGTCAGTCAGTGTATACGGAGAGTGGAGCAGTCAGTCAGTATATACAGAGAGTGGAGCAGTCAGTATATACAGAGAGCGGAGCAGTCAGTATATACAGAGAGCGGAGCAGTCAGTCAGTATATACAGAGAGCGGAGCAGTCGGTCAGTATATACAGACAGCGGAGCAGTCAGTCAGTATATACAGAGAGCAGGGCAGGCAGGCAGTATATACAGAGAGCGGAGCAGTCGGTCAGTATATACATAGAGCGGAGCAGTCAGTCAGTGTATACGGAGAGTGGAGCAGTCAGTCAGTATATACAGAGAGCAGAGCAGTCGGTCAGTATATACAGAGAGCGGAGCAGTCAGTCAGTGTATACGGAGAGTGGAGCAGCCAGTATATACAGAGAGCGGAGCAGTCGATCACTATATACAGATAGCGGAGCAGTCAGTCAGTATATACGGAAAGTGGAGCAGTCAGGCAGTATATACAGAGAGCAGGGCAGGCAGTCAGTATATACAGAGAGCGGAGCAGTCGATCACTATATACAGATAGCGGAGCAGTCAGTCAGTATATACGGAAAGTGGAGCAGTCAGGCAGTATATACAGAGAGCAGGGCAGGCAGTCAGTATATACAGAGAGCGGAGCAGTCGGTCAGTATATACAGAGAGTGGAGCAGTCAGTGAGTGTATACGGAGAGTGGAGCAGTCAGTCAGTATATACAGAGAGCAGGGCAGGCAGTCAGTATATACAGAGAGCGGAGCAGTCAGTCAGTATATACAGAGAGCAGAGCAGTCAGTGTATACAGAGAGTGGAGCAGTCAGTCAGTGTATACGGAGAGTGGAGCAGTCAGTCAGTATATACAGAGAGTGGAGCAGTCAGTATATACAGAGAGCGGAGCAGTCAGTATATACAGAGAGCGGAGCAGTCAGTCAGTATATACAGAGAGCGGAGCAGTCGGTCAGTATATACAGACAGCGGAGCAGTCAGTCAGTATATACAGAGAGCAGGGCAGGCAGGCAGTATATACAGAGAGCGGAGCAGTCGGTCAGTATATACATAGAGCGGAGCAGTCAGTCAGTGTATACGGAGAGTGGAGCAGTCAGTCAGTATATACAGAGAGCGGAGCAGTCGGTCAGTATATACAGAGAGCGGAGCAGTCAGTCAGTGTATACGGAGAGTGGAGCAGCCAGTATATACAGAGAGCGGAGCAGTCGATCACTATATACAGATAGCGGAGCAGTCAGTCAGTATATACGGAAAGTGGAGCAGTCAGGCAGTATATACAGAGAGCAGGGCAGGCAGTCAGTATATACAGAGAGCGGAGCAGTCGATCACTATATACAGATAGCGGAGCAGTCAGTCAGTATATACGGAAAGTGGAGCAGTCAGGCAGTATATACAGAGAGCAGGGCAGGCAGTCAGTATATACAGAGAGCGGAGCAGTCGGTCAGTATATACAGAGAGTGGAGCAGTCAGTCAGTGTATACGGAGAGTGGAGCAGTCAGTCAGTATATACAGAGAGTGGAGCAGTCAGTATATACAGAGAGCGGAGCAGTCAGTCAGTATATACAGAGAGCGGAGCAGTCAGTCAGTATATACAGAGAGCGGAGCAGTCGGTCAGTATATACAGACAGCGGAGCATTCAGTCAGTATATACACAGAGCAGGGCAGGCAGTCAGTATATACAGAGAGCGGAGCAGTCGGTCAGTATATACAGATAGCGGAGCAGTCAATCAGTGTATTCGGAGAGTGGAGCAGTCAGTCAGTATATACAGAGAGCGGAGCAGTCGGTCAGTATATACAGAGAGCGGAGCAGTCAGTCAGTGTATACGGAGAGTGGAGCAGTCAGTATATACAGAGAGCAGAGCAGTCGATCACTATATACAGATAGCGGAGCAGTCAGTCAGTATATACGGAGAGTGGAGCAGTCAGGCAGTATATATAGAGAGAGCAGAGCAGTCAGTCAGTATATAGAGAGAGCAGAGCAGTCAGTCAGTATATAGAGAGAGTGGAGCAGTCAGTATATACAGAGAGTGGAGCAGTCAGTCAGTAAATACAGAGAGCGGAGCAGTCAGTCAGTATATATAGAGAGCGGAGCAGTCAGGCAGTATATATAGAGAGCAGGGCAGGCAGTCAGTATATAGAGAGAGCAGAGCAGTCAGTCAGTATATAGAGAGAGCAGAGCAGTCAGTCAGTATATAGAGAGAGCAGAGCAGTCAGTCAGTATATAGAGAGAGTGGAGCAGTCAGTATATACAGAGAGTGGAGCAGTCAGTCAGTAAATACAGAGAGCGGAGCAGTCAGTCAGTATATATAGAGAGCGGAGCAGTCAGGCAGTATATATAGAGAGCAGGGCAGGCAGTCAGTATATAGAGAGAGCAGAGCAGTCAGTCAGTATATAGAGAGAGCAGAGCAGTCAGTCAGTATATAGAGAGAGTGGAGCAGTCAGTATATACAGAGAGTGGAGCAGTCAGTCAGTATATACAGATAGCGGAGCAGTCAGTCAGTATATACGGAGAGTGAAGCAGTCAGGCAGTATATAGAGAGCAGGGCAGGCAGTCAGTATATAGAGAGAGCAGAGCAGTCAGTCAGTATATAGAGAGAGCAGAGCAGTCAGTCAGTATATAGAGAGAGTGGAGCAGTCAGTATATACAGAGAGTGGAGCAGTCAGTCAGTAAATACAGAGAGCGGAGCAGTCAGTCAGTATATAGAGAGAGTGGAGCAGTCAGTATATACAGAGAGTGGAGCAGTCAGTCAGTATATACAGATAGCGGAGCAGTCAGTCAGTATATACGGAGAGTGAAGCAGTCAGGCAGTATATATAGAGAGCAGGGCAGGCAGTCAGTATATAGAGAGAGCAGAGCAGTCAGTCAGTATATAGAGAGAGCAGAGCAGTCAGTCAGTATATAGAGAGAGTGGAGCAGTCAGTATATACAGAGAGTGGAGCAGTCAGTCAGTAAATACAGAGAGCGGAGCAGTCAGTCAGTATATAGAGAGAGTGGAGCAGTCAGTATATACAGAGAGTGGAGCAGTCAGTCAGTAAATACAGAGAGCGGAGCAGTCCACTGGTGCGGTCCACTGAGTAAACTGGCCGGAAAGTCGGGGTGATGTGCATCCTTGGAGACTTAAAAGACTACCCCACCGCGCTGGTGTCTCTAACCACGGTGGTCGGTAGATGGACCCACAAGATGGCTGTTGCCACAAATCTACATTATGAACTCATAATAGGGAGAGACTTCCCAGGCTTCCCGGCCCTGTGGCCTGCTATGAGAGTGACTGATACCCATGAGACAGGGGTAACCCTAGCAGAGTGGCCCGGCTGAGGGGGCAAACCAGAAACCTGGGAACCTGCGACCGAAGGGCCAGCGGTAGAGGTGACCGCCACTTCAGTGGAAGAGGGGGAGACAACCCCGCTAAGTGTGATGGTGGGAGATGTGGAGGACTTGCCGCCGGGTCCTGAATTAGCAGACCTCAATGTCTCTACAACAACCTTGGGCAGAGTCAGTGTTTCCCCGTTTGTGGTTCATCAAGATATGTTGTGTCAGGTAAACCAACTACAGGGTCAGCCTATTGAACAGCTGGTGGTCCAGAGAGAGGAGCAGTCGGTCAGTATATATAGAGAGCGGAGCAGTCGGTCAGTATATACAGAGAGCAGAGCAGTCAGTATATACAGAGAGCAGAGCAGTCAGTATGTACAGAGAGAGGAGCAGTCGGTCAGTATATACAGAGAGCGGAGCAGGCAGTCGGTATATACAGAGAGTGGAGCAGTCAGTATATACGGAGAGTGGAGCAGTCAGTATATACAGAGAGCGGAGCAGTCAGTCAGTATATACAGAGAGTGGAGCAGTCAGTATATACAGAGAGCGGAGCAGTTGGTCAGTATATACAGAGAGCGGAGCAGTCAGTCAGTGTATACGGAGAGTGGAGCAGTCAGTCAGTATATACAGAGAGTGGAGCAGTCAGTATATACAGAGAGCGGAGCAGTCAGTATATACGGAGAGTGGAGCAGTCAGTCAGTATATACAGAGAGTGGAGCAGTCAGTATATACAGAGAGCGGAGCAGTCGGTCAGTATATACAGAGAGCGGAGCAGTCAGTCAGTGTATACGGAGAGTGGAGCAGTCAGTATATACAGAGAGCGGAGCAGTCGATCACTATATACAGAGAGCGGAGCAGTCAGTATATACGGAGAGCGGAGCAGTCGATCACTATATACAGAGAGCGGAGCAGTCAGTCAGTATATACGGAGAGTGGAGCAGTCAGGCAGTATATACAGAGAGCAGGGCAGGCAGTCAGTATAAACAGAGAGCAGAGCAGTCAGTCAGTATATACGGAGAGTGGAGCAGTCAGTCAGTATATACAGAGAGTGGAGCAGTCAGTATATACAGAGAGCGGAGGAGGCAGTCAGTATATACAGAGAGCAGATCAGTCAGTCAGTATATACAGAGAGCGGAGCAGTCGGTCAGTATATACAGACAGCGGAGCATTCAGTCAGTATATACAGAGAGCAGGGCAGGCAGTCAGTATATACAGAGAGCGGAGCAGTCGGTCAGTATATACAGAGAGCGGAGCAGTCAGTCAGTGTATACGGAGAGTGGAGCAGTCAGTCAGTATATACAGAGAGTGGAGCAGTCAGTATATACAGAGAGCAGGGCAGGCAGTCAGTATATACAGAGAGTGGAGCAGTCAGTCAGTATATACAGAGAGCGGAGCAGTCGGTCAGTATATATAGAGAGCGGAGCAGTCAGTCAGTATATACAGAGAGCGGAGCAGTCAGTCAGTATATACAGAGAGTGGAGCAGTCAGTATATACAGAGAGCGGAGCAGTCGGTCAGTATATACAGAGAGCGGAGCAGTCAGTCAGTGTATACGGAGAGTGGAGCAGTCAGTATATACAGAGAGCGGAGCAGTCGATCACTATATACAGAGAGCGGAGCAGTCAGTATATACGGAGAGCGGAGCAGTCGATCACTATATACAGAGAGCGGAGCAGTCAGTCAGTATATACGGAGAGCAGAGCAGTCAGTATATACGGAGAGCGGAGCAGTCGATCACTATATACAGAGAGTGGAGCAGTCAGTCAGTATATACAGAGAGTGGAGCAGTCAGTATATACAGAGAGCGGAGCAGGCAGTCAGTATATACAGAGAGCAGAGCAGTCAGTCAGTATATACAGAGAGCGGAGCAGTCGGTCAGTATATACAGACAGCGGAGCATTCAGTCAGTATATACAGAGAGCAGGGCAGGCAGTCAGTATATACAGAGAGCGGAGCAGTCGGTCAGTATATACAGAGAGCGGAGCAGTCAGTCAGTGTATACGGAGAGTGGAGCAGTCAGTCAGTATATACAGAGAGTGGAGCAGTCAGTATATACAGAGAGCAGGGCAGGCAGTCAGTATATACAGAGAGTGGAGCAGTCAGTCAGTATATACAGAGAGCGGAGCAGTCGGTCAGTATATATAGAGAGCGGAGCAGTCAGTCAGTATATACAGAGAGCGGAGCAGTCAGTCAGTATATACAGAGAGAGGAGCAGTCGGCCAGTATATACAGAGAGCAGAGCAGTCAGTCAGTATATACAGAGAGCGGAGCAGTCAGTCAGTGTATACGGAGAGTGGAGCAGTCAGTATATACAGAGAGCGGAGCAGTCGATCACTATATACAGATAGCGGAGCAGTCAGTCAGTATATACAGAGAGCGGAGCAGTCAGTCAGTATATCCAGAGAGTGGAGCAGTCAGGCAGTATATACAGAGAGCAGGGCAGGCAGTCAGTATATAGAGAGAGCAGAGCAGTCGGTCAGTATATAGAGAGAGTGGAGCAATCAGTATATACAGAGAGCGGAGCAGTCAGTATATACGGAGAGTGGAGCAGTCAGTCAGTATATACAAAGAGTGGAGCAGTCAGTCAGTATATACAGAGAGCCGAGCAGTCAGTCAGTATATACAGAGAGCGGAGCACTCGGTCAGTATATACAGAGAGCGGAGAAGTCAGTATATACGGAGAGTGGAGCAGTCAGTCACTATATACAGAGAGCGGAGCACTTGGTCAGTATATACAGAGAGCGGAGCACTCGGTCAGTATATACAGAGAGCGGAGCACTCGGTCAGTATATACAGAGAGCGGAGCAGTCGGTCAGTATATACAGAGAGCGGAGCAGTCGGTCAGTATATACAGAGAGCCGAGCAGTCAGTCTGTATATACAGAGAGCGGAGCAGTCGGTCAGTATATACAGAGAGCCGAGCAGTCAGTCTGTATATACAGAGAGAGGAGCAGTCGGTCAGTATATACAGAGAGCGGAGCAGTCGGTCAGTATATACAGAGAGCGGAGCAGTCAGTCAGTATATACAGAGAGAGGAGCAGTCAGTCTGTATATACAGAGAGAGGAGCAGTCGGTCAGTATATACAGAGAGAGGAGCAGTCGGTCAGTATATACAGAGAGCGGAGCAGTCGGTCAGTATATACAGAGAGCGGAGCAGTCAGTCAGTATATACAGAGAGCGGAGCAGTCGGTCAGTATAGACAGAGAGCGGAGCAGTCGGTCAGTATATACAGAGAGCGGAGCAGTCAGTCAGTATATACAGAGAGCGGAGCAGTCGGTCAGTATATACAGAGAGTGGAGCAGGCAGTCCGTATATACAGAGAGCGCAGCACTCGGTCAGTATATACAGAGAGCGGAGCACTCGGTCAGTATATACAGAGAGCGGAGCACTGGGTCAGTATATACAGAGAGCGGAGCACTGGGTCAGTATATACAGAGAGCGGAGCAGTCGTTCAGTATATACAGAGAGCGGAGCACTCGGTCAGTATATACAGAGAGCAGAGCACTGGGTCAGTATATACAGAGAGCGGAGCACTCGGTCAGTATATACAGAGAGCGGAGCACTGGGTCAGTATATACAGAGAGCGGAGCAGTCAGTATATACAGAGAGCAGAGCAGTCGGTCAGTATATTGAGAGTGGCAGGTTAGGCACAATATAATGGAGTGCTCCCATTTGCGCCGTATATTCCACCAGACATGGAAATGATATCTGCACCAATTGTCTCCTTATAATGAGCTAATACTTATTTGCTATTAGGAGGCTTGTGTGCGGCGGTACATCTAATTAATACACCCTAATTAGCGACAGTTGTGAGCCGGAGATATAATACTTGTGTAATTAGTCTGATTAGAGGATCGGCGGATATAATAACATCCATATTCATGATATTGTTATAGAATGCAGCGCGCCATGAGCCGCACTCCTCGCACAATGCTATTAGGATACCCAATACTATGCCCCTGGCTCACTGCACGGCAGGACGTGCAGACAGGGCTTCGGAGAACCAGAGACATGAGGCCATCAGTACCTAGACTACTATTATATCCTCTAAGGTCTAAGGGAAAATTGGACCTTTCCTGAAAGAAATGTTCTTCTCTACCCTCCTGCCAGGACCCTCTTTAGTTTTTGGCCAAATCCATGGACTGAGAACTCAAACCACCCTGTTTCAACAGACGGGGAAGTCTTAAGTTGACTTTAAGGCAGTAATGGTGGAAGAGTTTTAATGTCAGACATAGGTCCTACTCTAGGAAGGTTAGGGTCATAGAAATTGGCACAGCTGGGACATCCTCAAGCCAGTAGTCATGGCACATAAGCCTTCAACATATAGGTTGTCTAGTACACCTAGGTTGTCACTCCATCCTGGGGTGCCACATCTGAATTACTTCCCCAACATGGCTGGTCAACAGTGTGGGGCCATGCCAAAACTGTGTTTTCAAATAGAGTCAACTTCGATAAGGTGGAGGCTACAACCCATTGGGTTTGGTTCTGTATCAAGAATAACATAAGTAACTCTCTTGGTATCCAAACTTTCTTTTGACCTGTCAACTCCCAACTTCTATCCGCCATCGCCATCACCAGCTAGTGAAGTAGGGGACCTCTTTCACAGGCCAATGAAGGGCCAATAATGAATGCTGGATGACAATATACAAGTCAATCATTTCTTGTTTAAAGTCTCTTTCACATGGCCCAATGCAAAGTGAAAGGAGGTCGAATGATCTTTATGAGGATCGTTCCTCTCCCATTCAGTTTGTATTTTGTCTGCAACATATCCACGTTGTACACAAGGCCATTTGCTGCCGACAAACCAGGATACTGGGTGCCAAATGAAAGATGTGATGACCTGACAAGTGTTTTTATAATTTGTTAGGTGATCAAAGGCACCGCACCAAAAGGTGAAAAATTAGGACATCCTTTAGACTCCTAGGACACTCCTTAGGCTTAAGGGTCCACTTTGGTTCAAATGATATCGAAATATACAAGGTTGAGGTTTTCAGGGTTGGAGAAATGACATCAAGAGATGTTTGAAGAACATTAAACAACTGAATGATGATGTGTGGTGGTTGAAAAAAAAAAGCTAAGTAAATGCATGGACTGGCCAGTCACCATTACAGGCCAGGTTTGTTCCACGTGACCAAAATGTTTTTTATATTTTATGTTCTAATGGCCAAATTCATCTCAGGTCCTAAGAAGGACTCCATCATGAGAGGGAGAAGGTCTCAAAGAGGTCTCAGAACATTTTGAGGGGCTGGTCATATGATATTTATAGCTAGGTGAATGACCTTTATTGGCCCGATGATCAAGGTTTTCAATTCAATTAACCAAAAGGTCTTGACCAGGATGTCCTACTAAATCCATTATCCTGATGAGGTCACCACATGATTAGTAGCTTATAAGAGAATGAAGAGATGAGCAGAACCGGGTCACTCAGGGACCCTTTATTTCCATGGCAGCCATTTTATGTCAGAGATTTCACTCCCTGTTTTGTTGAGGCTGAAAATAGGTTGGATGAGACACTTTAGTCTGTGGCTTAAGGCAAAGACGTTCTTCAGAACAGTTCATGTTGAACAATAGCGATTCCATTCACTGAAAGCAAGCAGATATCAGTAACCAGACCAGTGATCCCCAACTATAGAAGGCTTCACTTCTGGAAATCCAAACCTTTATGGGAATGAAAGAATACCCCAGGTGGTGTTGGTGGCCATATTGGTTGGCCCTCAGCTTTTCTAGAATTGATATAGAATCAGTAGGGCCAATCAGACAGCAGTGTCTATACAGCAGTGCCAGCCAGACAGCAGTGTCTATACAGCAGTGCCAGCCAGACAGCAGTGTCTATACAGCAGTGCCATACAGACAGCAATGTCTATACAGCAGTGCCAGCCAGACAGCAGTGTCTATACAGCAATGCCAGACAGACAGCAGTGTCTATACAGCAGTGCCAGACAGACAGCAGTGTCTATACAGCAGTGCCAGCCAGACAGCAATGTCTATACAGCAGTGCCAGCCAGACAGCAGTGTCTATACAGCAGTGCCAGCCAGACAGCAATGTCTATACAGCAGTGCCAGCCAGACAGCAGTGTCTATACAGCAGTGCAAGACAGACAGCAGTGTCTATACAGCAGTGCCAATCAGACAGCAATGTCTATACAGCAGTGCCAGACAGACAGCAATGTCTATACAGCAGTGCCAGACAGACAGCAATGTCTATACAGCAGTGCCAGCCAGACAGCAATGTCTATACAGCAGTGCCAGCCAGACAGCAGTGTCTATACAGCAGTGCCAGCCAGAAAGCAATGTCTATACAGCAGTGCCAGCCAGACAGCAGTGTCTATACAGCAGTGCCAGCCAGACAGCAGTGTCTATACAGCAGTGCCAGACAGACAGCAGTGTCTATACAGCAGTGCCAGCCAGACAGCAGTGTCTATACAGCAGTGCCAGACAGACAGCAGTGTCTATACAGCAGTGCCAGCCAGACAGCAGTGTCTATACAGCAGTGCCAGCCAGACAGCAATGTCTATACAGCAGTGCCAGCCAGACAGCAGTGTCTATACAGCAGTGCCAGACAGACAGCAGTGTCTATACAGCAGTGCCAGACAGACAGCAGTGTCTATACAGCAGTGCCAGACAGACAGCAGTGTCTATACAGCAGTGCCAGCCAGACAGCAGTGTCTATACAGCAGTGCCAGACAGACAGCAGTGTCTATACAGCAGTGCCATACAGACAGCAATGTCTATACAGCAGTGCCAGCCAGACAGCAGTGTCTATACAGCAGTGCCAGACAGACAGCAGTGTCTATACAGCAGTGCCAGCCAGACAGCAGTGTCTATACAGCAATGCCAGACAGACAGCAGTGTCTATACAGCAGTGCCAGACAGACAGCAGTGTCTATACAGCAGTGCCAGCCAGACAGCAATGTCTATACAGCAGTGCCAGCCAGACAGCAGTGTCTATACAGCAGTGCCAGCCAGACAGCAATGTCTATACAGCAGTGCCAGCCAGACAGCAGAGTCTATACAGCAGTGCCAGCCAGACAGCAGTGTCTATACAGCAGTGCCAGCCAGACAGCAGTGTCTATACAGCAGTGCCAGCCAGACAGCAATGTCTATACAGCAGTGCCAGCCAGACAGCAGTGTCTATACAGCAGTGCCAGCCAGACAGCAATGTCTATACAGCAGTGCCAGCCAGACAGCAGTGTCTATACAGCAGTGCCAGACAGACAGCAGTGTCTATACAGACTGAATTATACCAGAATTGGACCAGAAGGGGACCACAGGTAATTACAGACATAGTCAATGCAAACAATGTTTAATTTTTCCTCGTACTCCTCCTACTTGTCCATAACCTCCTGAAATACCCCCACATCCATTCACCCAGCAAGGAACTATTCATCTCTTCGTCCATCTTACCTTCTCATCTGACCGCTTGCACAAACCTGTTTGCCAACATAAAACACTTCCTTCCCAAACACACACAGACACCTCATGCCCTCTCCTATTCTCATCTATTAACACTTTCTCTGCTTCTCCTTACTGCTGGTGATATCTCTCCAAATCCAGGACCCCCTCAGCAAATCCCCATTATCACCTCCATGTCCCACTACAAATCTCCGTCTACAAATTTCTACAACCCCTTAAACCTAATAACCATTCCTCTGACCCCTGTGCCTTTAGTTCCTCTTGCAGGAGCATTATGGAACGCGCGCTCCGTCTGTAACAAACTGTCATACATCCATGAACTGTTCATCTCTCAAAACCTTTCCTTTCTGGGTCTCACAGAGACATGGCTGACACCCTCAGACACCACCTCCCCTGCTGCACTCTCTTATAGTGGATTTCAATTCACTCACACCCCCCGCCCTGGCTGCAAACATGGTGGAGGAGTTGGTCTTCTCCTATCAGACACCTGCTCCTACAGCCCAACTCCACTGCCACCCTCCATTACGCTCACCTCATTTGAAGTACACTCTGTTCGCATCTACTCTCCCTCCAACCTTCAAGTAGCAGTCATTTACCGCCCCCCAGGCCCAGCCACCATATTTCTTGACCACTTTAACACCTGGCTACTACACTTTCTTTCTGCCGACATCCCCACTATCATCATGGGTGACTTCAACATCCCTATTGACACATGCCACTCGGCCGCCTCTAAACTCCTGTCGCTCTCTTCCTCCTTCGGCTTATCACAGTGGTCTTCAGCTCCCACCCACAGAGATGGTCACACTCTGGATCTGATCTTTTCCCGCCTCTGCTCCCTATCTAACCTTTCTAATTTGCCTCTCCCCCTATCCGACCACAATCTACTCACCTTCTCTTCATTGGTCTCTTCTGCAGCTCCCCCGGTCCACACACTAGCACACCCCCGCAGGAACCTCAAACAGCTTGACTTTTGCTTGCTTTCTGACTCTCTTCTCCCACTCTCTACCATCTGTTGCCTCCAAGACCCAGAAGCTGCTACCACCCTATATAACACCACATTAAGTACAGCTCTGGACACTGTTGCCCCCCTCACACACAACAAAATCCGGAAAATCAACAGACAACCCTGGCACACCAACCTGACCAAAAAACTCAGACAAGCTTCCAGGGCTGCTGAGCGGCAATGGAAGAAATCCCATTCTAAAGATCATTTCACCGCATACAAGCAATCCCTCCTCATATTCAAATCCTCACTCGCTGATGCAAAACAGGCTTACTTCTCATCTCTCATATCTTCCCTGTCCCACAGCCCTAAACAACTTTTTAGCACTTTTAATTCCCTTCTCCGTCCCCCAGCGCCCCCACCCTCTCCTCTCTTCTCAGCTGAGGACTTTGCCAAATATTTCAAACAAAAGATAGTCCACATCAGAGAAAGCTTTACTACACAGTCCCCACAGACCCTCTACACAACTGCTCGGTCCTCTTCTCCCAAAACCCACTTCTCTACCATTACAGAAGGTAAACTCTCCACTCTACTCTCCAAATCTCATCTGACCACCTGTGCACTTGACCCAATCCCATCCCACCTCATCCCTAACCTCACTGCAGTGTTTATCCCAGCCCTAACTCATCTCTTCAACCTATCACTAAACTCTGGTGTCTTCCCCTCTGCTTTTAAACATGCTACCATTACACCCATCCTCAAAAAACCTTCACTTGACCCATCTTCCTTGTCCAGTTATCGCCCCATATCACTTCTTCCGTATGCCTCAAAGCTACTTGAACAACATGTCCATTCAGAACTGTCCTCCCACCTCTCCTCCTGCTCCCTCTTTGACCGCCTACAATCTGGCTTCCGACTCCACCACTCGACCGAGACTGCCCTTACCAAAGTCACCAATGACCTACTCACAGCCAAAACCAAGAAACAATACTCTGTCCTCCTTCTCCTTGACCTGTCCTCTGCCTTCGACACTGTTGACCACTCCCTTCTGTTGCAAACTCTCTCATCTCTTGGCATCACTGACCTGGCCCTCTCCTGGATCACATCATACCTCACAGACCGGACATTCAGCGTCTCCCACTCCCGCACCACCTCCTCGTCTCATTCCCTCTCTGTTGGTGTCCCGCAAGGCTCTGTCCTAGGACCCCTGCTCTTCTCTATCTACACTTTTGGCCTGGGACAGCTCATAGAGTCCTATGGCTTTCAGTATCACTCCTACGCTGATGACACACAAATCTACCTCTCTGGTCCAGACATCACCACCTTACTATCTAGAATCCCACAATGTCTATCTTCTATATCATCCTTCTTCGCCTCTCGCTTTCTTAAACTTAACATGGATAAGACAGAATTCATAATCTTTCCCCCATCTTGTTCAACCCCCCCAACAGACCTATCTATCACGATCAATGGCTGCACATTATCCCCAGTCAACAAAGCCCGCTGCCTTGGAGTGATCTTGGATTCTGCCCTTTCCTTCCGACCGCACATCCAAGCCCTTTCCACCACCTGCCGTCTCCAACTCAAAAACATCTCCCGCATCCGCGCTTTCCTTAACTTTGAATCTGCGAAAATACTTGTACATGCCCTCATTATCTCCCGCCTAGACTACTGCAACATTCTCCTCTGTGGCCTTCCATCTAGCACTCTCGCACCCCTCCAATCTATCCTCAACTCTGCTGCCCGACTAATCCACCTCTCACCCTATTATTCCTCTGCCTCTCCCCTTTGCCAATCCCTTCACTGGCTCCCCATTGCCCAACGAATTCACTTCAAAGTACTTACAAATACATACAAGGCCGTCCATAACCTGTCCCCTCCCTACATCTCTGAGCTAATTTCCCGATACACCCCCACACGCACTCTCCGATCCTCACAAGACCTCCTTCTCTCCTCTCCTCTTATTGCCTCTTCCCACAATCGACTCCAGGATTTCTCCCGTGCATCCCCCATACTCTGGAACTCGCTACCCCAACATATCAGACTCTCACCTACAGTGGAATCCTTCAAAAGAAACCTGAAAACCCACCTCTTCAGACAAGCCTACAACCAGTGACCCTGCTGCCTCTATACCGCCATGACCAACTTAACCCGCACCTACTGTGTCCTTCTCCCATACCATGTAGATTGTAAGCCCTCACGGGCAGGGCCCTCTCTCCTTCTGTACCAGTTTGTAACTCATTTTGTTTATGATTAGTGCAATTGTCTGTATTATGTATGTGCACCCCTTATCATATGTACAGCGCTATGGAATGAATGGCGCTTAAATAATAAATAATAATAATAATAATAATACAGCAGTGCCAGCCAGACAGCAGTGTCTATACAGCAGTGCCAGCCAGACAGCAGTGTCTATACAGCAGTGCCAGACAGACAGCAGTGTCTATACAGCAGTGCCAGACAGACAGCAGTGTCTATACAGCAGTGCCAGACAGACAGCAGTGTCTATACAGCAGTGCCAGACAGACAGCAGTGTCTATACAGCAGTGCCAGACAGACAGCAGTGTCTATACAGCAGTGCCAGCCAGACAGCAGTGTCTATACAGCAGTGCCAGCCAGACAGCAGTGTCTATACAGCAGTGCCAGCCAGACAGCAATGTCTATACAGCAGTGCCAGCCAGACAGCAGTGTCTATACAGCAGTGCCAGACAGACAGCAGTGTCTATACAGCAGTGCCAGACAGACAGCAGTGTCTATACAGCAGTGCCAGACAGACAGCAGTGTCTATACAGCAGTGCCAGCCAGACAGCAATGTCTATACAGCAGTGCCAGCCAGACAGCAATGTCTATACAGCAGTGCCAGCCAGACAGCAGTGTCTATACAGCAGTGCTAGCCAGACAGCAGTGTCTATACAGCAGTGCCAGCCAGACAGCAGTGTCTATACAGCAGTGCCAGCCAGACAGCAATGTCTATACAGCAGTGCCAAACAGACAGCAGTGTCTATACAGCAGTGCCAGACAGACAGCAGTGTCTATACAGCAGTGCCAGCCAGACAGCAGTGTCTATACAGCAGTGCCAGCCAGACAGCAATGTCTATACAGCAGTGCCAGACAGACAGCAATGTCTATACAGCAGTGCCAGCCAGACAGCAATGTCTATACAGCAGTGCCAGCCAGACAGCAGTGTCTATACAGCAGTGCCAGCCAGAAAGCAATGTCTATACAGCAGTGCCAGCCAGACAGCAGAGTCTATACAGCAGTGCCAGCCAGAAAGCAATGTCTATACAGCAGTGCCAGCCAGACAGCAATGTCTATACAGCAGTGCCAGTCAGACAGCAGAGTCTATACAGCTGTGCCAGCCAGACATCAATGTCTATACAGCAGTGCCAGCCAGAAAGCAATGTCTATACAGCAGCGCCAGCCAGACAGCAATGTCTATACAGCAGTGCCAGCCAGACAGCAATGTCTATACAGCAGTGCCAGCCAGACAGCAATGTCTATACAGCAGTGCCAGCCAGACAGCAGTGTCTATACAGCAGTGCCAATCAGACAGCAATGTATATACAGCAGTGCCAGACAGACAGCAGTGTCTATACAGCAGTGCCAGCCAGACAGCAATGTCTATACAGCAGTGCCAGACAGACAGCAATGTCTATACAGCAGTGCCAGCCAGACAGCAGTGTCTAAACAGCAGTGCCAGCCAGACAGCAGTGTCTATACAGCAGTGCCATACAGACAGCAATGTCTATACAGCAGTGCCAGCCAGACAGCAGTGTCTATACAGCAGTGCCAGACAGACAGCAGTGTCTATACAGCAGTGCCAGCCAGACAGCAGTGTCTATACAGCAATGCCAGACAGACAGCAGTGTCTATACAGCAGTGCCAGACAGACAGCAGTGTCTATACAGCAGTGCCAGCCAGACAGCAATGTCTATACAGCAGTGCCAGCCAGACAGCAGTGTCTATACAGCAGTGCCAGCCAGACAGCAATGTCTATACAGCAGTGCCAGCCAGACAGCAGTGTCTATACAGCAGTGCCAGACAGACAGCAGTGTCTATACAGCAGTGCCAGCCAGACAGCAATGTCTATACAGCAGTGCCAGACAGACAGCAATGTCTATACAGCAGTGCCAGCCAGACAGCAATGTCTATACAGCAGTGCCAGCCAGACAGCAGTGTCTATACAGCAGTGCCAGACAGACAGCAATGTCTATACAGCAGTGCCAGCCAGACAGCAGTGTCTAAACAGCAGTGCCAGCCAGACAGCAGTGTCTATACAGCAGTGCCAGCCAGACAGCAGTGTCTATACAGCAGTGCCAGCCAGACAGGAGAGTCTATATAGTAGTGCCAGACAGACAGCAGTGTCTATACAGCAGTGCCAGCCAGACAGCAATGTCTATACAGCAGTGCCAGCCAGACAGCGATGTCTATACAGCAGTGCCAGCCAGACAGCAGTGTCTATACAGCAGTGCCAGACAGACAGCGATGTCTATACAGCAGTGCCAGCCAGCCAGACAGCAATGTCTATACAGCAGTGCCAGCCAGACAGAAGTGTCTATACAGCAGTGCCAGCCAGACAGCAGTGTCTATACAGCAGTGCCAGCCAGACAGCAGTGTCTATACAGCAGTGCCAGCCAGACACTAACATCTATCCAGTTGTACCAGCAATGTCCATACGGTTGTGCCAGCCAGACAGCAATGTCCATACGGTTGTGCCAGCCAGACAGCAATGTCCATACGGTTGTGCCAGCCAGACAGCAATGTCCATACAGTTGTGCCAGCCAGACAGCAATGTCCATACGGTTGTGCCAGCCAGACAGCAATGTCCATACAGTTGTGCCAGCCAGACAGCAATGTCCATACGGTTGTGCCAGCCAGACAGCAATGTCCATACGGTTGTGCCAGCCAGACAGCAATGTCCATACGGTTGTGCCAGCCAGACAGCAATGTCCATACGGTTGTGCCAGCCAGACAGCAATGTCCATACGGTTGTGCCAGCCAGACAGCAATGTCCATACGGTTGTGCCAGCCAGACAGCAATGCATATATAGTAGCCACAAACAAACAGAACTACCAATCAGACAGCAATGTCTATATAGTTGCAGACATGTAGCAGAGCTTATCCAGTTGTATCAGCACATACAGTAGTCTCCACCATATAACAGTACTCAAACAATACTGCCAAACAACACTGACTGTAGCAGCCATATAGCAGTGCTCGTACAGTAGTGCCAGCCACAATACAGTGCTTATACAGCACCACCGGCAGTATAGCAGTGTTCATAAAGTAGTTTCATATTATAATGTAGCAGTGCTAATGCAGTAGCCTCAGCCATATAGCACTGCTCATACCGTAATGTGATCTACACAGTATATCAAAGCACATACATGTACTGCACTCTGTGATATACAGTATTCACAATCTGCACAGCAGTACCCATAGAGAGGGGCCAGCCACACAGCCAGATCAGTAATCAGCCTATTAATCACCCAGGGAATATAATCCTATTATGTGTTATACTGTCTGCTGAGCTGTGTATCTAATCTGTAATGTGATAGTCTCATGCAGCTGTATCTAATCCAATATAGAAACAACTACTGCAATACTGCTCCTATCATAGGAATATGACTGCTATATTCCTATACATAGGAGCAGTATTATAGTAGTTATATTCTTGTACATGGGAGCAGTATTATAGTAGTTATATTCTTGTACATAGGAGCAGTATTATAGTAGTTATATTCTTGTACATGGGAGCAGTATTATAGTAGTTATAGTCTTGTACATAGGAGCAGTATTATAGTAGTTATATTCTTGTACATAGGAGCAGTATTATAGTAGTTATATCCTTGTACATAGGAGCAGTATTATAGTAGTTATATTCTTGTACATAGGAGCAGTATTATAGTAGTTATATTCTTGTACATAGGGAGCAGTATTATAGTAGTTATATTCTTGTACATAGGAGCAGTATTATAGTAGTTATATTCTTGTACATAGGAGCAGTATTATAGTAGTTATATTCTTGTACATAGGAGCAGTATTATAGTAGTATATTCCTGTACATAGGAGCAGTATTATAGTAGTTATATTCTTGTACATAGGAGCAGTATTATAGTAGTTATATTCTAGTACATAGGAGCAGTATTATAGTAGTTATATTCTTGTACATAGGAGCAGTATTATAGTAGTTATATTCTTGTACATAGGAAGCAGTATTATAGTAGTTATATTCTTGTACATAGGAGGCAGTATTATAGTAGTATATTCTTGTACATAGGAGCAGTATTATAGTAGTTATATTCTTGTACATAGGAGCAGTATTATAGTAGTTATATTCTTGTACATAGGAGCAGTATTATAGTAGTTATATTCTTGTACATAGGAGCAGTATTATAGTAGTTATATTCTTGTACATAGGAGCAGTATTATAGTAGTTATATTCTTGTACATAGGAGCAGTATTATAGTAGTTATATTCTTGTACATAGCAGGCAGTATTATAGTAGTTATATTCTTATACATAGGAGCAGTATTATAGTAGTTATATTCTTGTACATAGGAGGCAGTATTATAGTAGTTATATTCTTGTATATAGGAGCAGTATTATAGTAGTTATATTCTTGTACATAGGAGGCAGTATTATAGTAGTTATATTCTATTATATAGGAGCAGTATTATAGTAGTTATATTCTTGTACATAGGAGCAGTATTATAGTAGTTATATTCTTGTACATAGGAGCAGTATTATAGTAGTTATATTCTTGTACATAGGAGGCAGTATTATAGTAGTTATATTCTTGTACATAGGAGCAGTATTATAGTAGTTATATTCTTGTACATTGGAGCAGTATTATAGTAGTTATATTCTGTACATAGGAGCAGTATTATAGTAGTTATATTCTTGTACATAGGAGGCAGTATTATAGTAGTTATATTCTTGTACATAGGCAGTATTATAGTAGTTATATTCTTGTACATAGGAGGCAGTATTATAGTAGTTATATTCTTGTACATAGGAGGCAGTATTATAGTAGTTATATTCTTGTACATAGGAGGCAGTATTATAGTAGTTATATTCTTGTACATAGGAGGCAGTATTATAGTACTTATATTCTTGTACATAGGAGGCAGTATTATAGTAGTTATATTCTTGTACATAGCAGTATTATAGTAGTTATATTCTTGTACATAGCAGTATTATAGTAGTTATATTCTTGTATATAGGAGCAGTATTATAGTAGTTATATTCTTGTACATAGGAGGCAGTATTATAGTAGTTATATTCTTGTACATAGGAGGCAGTATTATAGTAGTTATATTCTTGTACATAGGAGCAGTATTATAGTAGTTATATTCTTGTACATAGGAGCAGTATTATAGTAGTTATAGTCTTGTACATAGGAGCAGTATTATAGTAGTTATATTCTTGTACATAGGAGCAGTATTATAGTAGTTATATTCTTGTACATAGGAGGCAGTATTATAGTAGTTATATTCTTGTACATAGGAGCAGTATTATAGTAGTTATATTCTTGTACATTGGAGCAGTATTATAGTAGTTACATTCTTGTACATAGGAGGCAGTATTATAGTAGTTATATTCCTGTACATAGGAGGCAGTATTATAGTAGTTATATTCTTGTACATAGGAGCAGTATTATAGTAGTTATATTCTTGTACATAGGAGACAGTATTATAGTAGTTATATTCTTGTATATAGGAGCAGTATTATAGTAGTTATATTCTTGTACATAGGAGCAGTATTATAGTAGTTATATTCTTGTACATAGGAGCAGTATTATAGTAGTTATATTCTTGTACATAGGAGCAGTATTATAGTAGTTATATTCTTGTACATAGTAGGCAGTATTATAGTAGTTATATTCTTGTGTATAGGAGCAGTATTATAGTAGTTATATTCTTGTACATAGTAGCAGTATTATAGTAGTTATATTCTTGTACATAGGAGGCAGTATTATAGTAGTTATATTCTTGTACATAGGAGCAGTATTATAGTAGTTATATTCTTGTACATAGGAGCAGTATTATAGTAGTTATATTCTTGTACATAGGAGGCAGTATTATAGTAGTTATATTCTTGTACACAGGAGCAGTATTATACTAGTTATATTCTTGTACATAGGAGGCAGTATTATAGTAGTTATATTCTTGTACATAGGAGCAGTATTATAGTAGTTATATTCTTGTACATTGGAGCAGTATTATAGTAGTTACATTCTTGTACATAGGAGGCAGTATTATAGTAGTTATATTCCTGTACATAGGAGGCAGTATTATAGTAGTTATATTCTTGTACATAGGAGCAGTATTATAGTAGTTATATTCTTGTACATAGGAGACAGTATTATAGTAGTTATATTCTTGTATATAGGAGCAGTATTATAGTAGTTATATTCTTGTACATAGGAGCAGTATTATAGTAGTTATATTCTTGTACATAGGAGCAGTATTATAGTAGTTATATTCTTGTACATAGGAGCAGTATTATAGTAGTTATATTCTTGTACATAGGAGCAGTATTATAGTAGTTATATTCTTGTACATAGGACGCAGTATTATAGTAGTTATATTCTTGTACATAGTAGGCAGTATTATAGTAGTTATATTCTTGTGTATAGGAGCAGTATTATAGTAGTTATATTCTTGTACATAGTAGCAGTATTATAGTAGTTATATTCTTGTACATAGGAGGCAGTATTATAGTAGTTATATTCTTGTACATAGGAGCAGTATTATAGTAGTTATATTCTTGTACATAGGAGCAGTATTATAGTAGTTATATTCTTGTACATAGGAGCAGTATTATAGTAGTTATATTCTTGTACATAAGAGCAGTATTATAGTAGTTATATTCTTGTACATAGGAGGCAGTATTATAGTAGTTATATTCTTGTACATAGGAGCAGTATTATAGTAGTTATATTCTTGTACATAGTAGGCAGTATTACAATAGATATAGTTTTGTACATAGGGGCACTATTAGAAACATGATGATTTATGATCAGGAGGCTTCTAACAAATGTACATCGCTAAAAGGCTAGACAGTTGGACACATCGGCTGTCACTTCAGTATAGGGACAATTAAGACTTCATGTGGGCGTCCTACAATGTTGACATGAAATGCGTGGGATTGAGTCAATTATATGAGAATGGAGAACAAGCGTGGCATTCCCAAACCATGAGCTCAATCCAACCATGCATTAGTGGAATGTAATGGAACAGGGTATTAGGATTTGATCTCCACCATGACACATGTCTATTAGACCATATCACTGCTGACACACACCAGGACCCCTGTCCTTTATGTGCCATTGAATTCAGGTTTTTCCGTGGGCGAACGTACAATAAAATGCCCCCTGAGCATTTATCTGATCTTAATGAGAGGTGTGTCAACACTATAGGTAGCCAAACCACAAGCCACCACTAAAGGAACCCTTAGGGACCCTCAGGACTGGTGATAAAGCAGAAGTTAAAGCTCTCAGACACACAGGAGCCGGTGTCAAAGACAAGACTATTATAAAACATAGATAACCCCATACATTTCACACTTCACTGACTCTCCAGGGACCTGTCATGGGGCTCAGAAGTTACAGGAATGCAGCCTTGTCTCAAGGTCTAAGCCAGCTTCCTAAACAAGTCTACCACACACAAGCAATGCAATCATGAGGACACCTTAAAAAGCTGTATACGGTTGCACCTTTGAAGAATGAGCTCAGACAACAATGTCTCAAGATGTCGGAGGACTATGTCACAATGTCAGGAAACTGACCTCTAAAGAAATTATCATGACCAACAGGAGTTACTGGAACTACCTGCTCTCTTTAAATGGCCATGTGAACCTCTGATGGAGAAGGCCAAAAGTTTAGGTGCACGATATGGAGATTATTGAGGCTTTCAAATCAAATGCTTCATATTGCAGTTCTTTGCAGCTCCGCTAACTCATTCATGTCTTCACATGAAAATTATGGGTCTTAAGGTGTCTTGGCCAATCATGTGAACTGAGAAATGTCTGGTAGAAATGGAACAGACAAAACGGCCTTCTCGAGATGTTTTACACTCAGATGTGATTTTCACTGCTCTATGATTGGAGATAAGCTATGAAGGAGCCTACTGGTGGACTGATGTGAGGCGTTGTAAGGATGTTTCCATAGACTTGAATTGGCCACATGGACAACATTTCGAAAGATCTTTTTGACAAGTTTCAGTTTAATAAAACTTAATAAGTGAGCTATAAAAAGGGCATCAGACAAAACTGTGTCCAACCTCAACTTCTTTACCTAACCTAAATTTTTGGATTTACAGGACAATAAATTGAGTGGGAATATTGGAACCTTCTACCTCTGGTAATGCTTGCATTAAGTCTCACCAACGTAGAAGTCACTCATCGACATCTCCGATTAGGACATCTTAAGACGAGGATCCACCATGACTCTCAGCACATTGTAGACCTCCCACTAATGTGACTTTTCTAAATATCCATGCAAGTAGAGAAGTAAAATAATAATATAGATAGGACCTGGCTAAGAAAAAAAATCTTAAAAAGTTGCCCTGGTTCTTACCTTCTTGGGGTCATTCTTTCTAGTTATCTATAGATTTGTGGCCTCGTCTTGATATTTGAGCATAATACCCCGTTTATCCTAACTTATTTGAAGATCCCAGTGGTTGTTTGGCTTTTAGGCCCAGCGTGACTCCAGAAATATCAAGTCACGAGGGTTAGCCATGTGGGCAAAACATTCAGTCAACAAGACAAAGTGCAAATCTGGCACTAGAAGAATTTTTGTAAAGTGTAACGAGTATTAAAGCTGTAATTGGGCAGCGTGCTGTTTATAGAAGCATTTCTTGTCATTTTCTGAGGGACTCCGGGTTTATGGTGAATTATAGAATAATGTAATGCTGTGCTGATTGCAAGCCATTTCACCTCGCAAAGGGGGACATTTCTGAAATCTTTTGAGCTGGTAAATCGTGCGCCATTTTTTTTTTTCAAGGTTCATTGAAAGAGCTCCATGTCCTCAGATAGTCTCCAAAGTATCTATCTCATATCTATCTAATTTTTCTGCTCTTTCTTCTCCTCTTGATGACATCACTTGATCTCAGGTAGTACGTGCCAGTCGTGACTTTGCGCCGTGTCCACCACAGACCTTAGTACAGGTTATTGTCATTTTTGTCATATACAGAAATATATTAATTTGTGTTTTCCACAGATTTTACAGAAACTCTGAGGAGAAAGTATTTTATCTGCTGATCTATGAGTATGGTCCTCGGTGTGTAGCCCAGATCTGTCACAATGTGTATGTCAGTGTCAGTGTACGTGTCCCCCCGAGCCTGTGTCATATACTCATGTGCTCTGCTCACCCCAGATGCCCAACCCACTGGAAACTTACCCCAGATGCCTGTCTCGCCGGATTCTTACCCCAGACACACAGCTCGCTGGATACTTACCCCAGACACACATGCTGACAGATACTTACCCCAAAGACATAGCCTGACAGATACTTACCCCAGACTCCTGGCCGACAGTATACTTACCCCAGACACACAGCCCACTGGATACTTACCCCAGACACACAGTCCACTGGATATTTAGCCCAGACACACAGCCCACTGGATACTTACCCCAGACACACATTCCACTGGCAGGGCCGCACTGCCAATTAGGCGGTGCGGCCCTAGGTGACACGTGGGGGGGGGGGGGCGGCGGCAGGGCACAGGGAGAGGAGCGCGTCCATTGTGCAAGCGCTCATCTCCATAGTCATCTGTATCGCCGTCCTCAGGAGAGCGATACAGCTGGATGCTATGAGGCAGGGGAGTGGCAGTCTTTCCTTCCCCAGTTCCTCTGATAGGCTGAAGGCCTAGTGCTTTGCAGCCTATCAGAGGCCGGTGCAGGCAGGAGCGATGATGTCATTGTGCCGCTTGAGCCGTACAGCGCGGGACACAGGCCGAAAGAGGCCTGCATCGCATTGCTGCCAGCCTGATGGAGGTAAGTATGTGAGCTTTTTTTTTTGCACAATACAGGAGAGGAGCACTATGGGGGCACTTGTTACTGGCACATGATTGGGGGGCATCTATGGGGGGCGCTTCTTACTGGCACATGATTGGGGGACATCTATGGAGGCACTTTTTACTGGCACATTATTGGGGGCATCTATGGGGCACTTCTTACTGGCACATTATTGGGATGGCACTTCTTACTGGCACATTATTGGGGGGAACTATGGGGGCATCTACTGAGGCCACAAAGAAGGGATATTTTATATGGGGGGCACTATGGGGGAGAGGAACATCTATGGGGGCATCTACTGAGGCTAGAAAGAAGGGGTACTTTATATGGGGGGCTCTGTATAGGGGCATTTTATACTGGGGCACATTATGGTGGGTACTATGGGGAAGGGGGCAGAGGAGTACTATGGGGTCATCTATGGGGAGCACCTAGAAGGGGTATTTTATACTTGCAATTTATAGGAGACACTGAGGGCATCTACTGGGGCACTATATAGGGGCATTTTATACTGGTACATTATGGGGGGCACTAGGAGGAAGGGGGAGAGGAGCACTATGGGGGCATTTACTGGGGGCACTATATAGGGGTATTTTATACTAGGGGGCACTAGGGGAGCATTAGCTCAACTGGGGGCATTAAAAGGGGGTATTTTTTGAACTGGCACACATTATAAGGGGGCATTTTTGTACTGTCACATTATAAGGAGAATTATTACTATTGGGGGCCTTATGATGGGTTTTATTTCTACTGGGGATCTATGGGGAACATGATTACTAGAATGGGCACTAGGGGAGCATCATTACTTCTGGGGCACCGTGGGGAAATGTTGAGGGCAAGGTAGGCGCACTATTAGTGGGACTTTTGGGAGCACTTTACTTTGGGGGCACCTTGGCACAGTATCAGCTTATCACAGTTATTTTTGGGGACGTTATGTTTACACTATTAGTGTCAGGGGCACTATTTGCTGGGCGCAGTTATTTTAGGGCACTGTGTGCCAATAATTATTGAAGGGGGCTATCTGCCTGGTACTACTATTATCAGGGGTTTATCTGTTTCTGCAGTATAACTGTCACGCTTTGGTGTGGGAGGGAAACACTGAACATAAGAGGGAAGGGGGGAACAGGGAATCAGGCCTGAGCACTAGGGAAGGAAGATGGACGCCTCCTAGTAAAACCCTAACTGACTACCAGTATGAACAGACCCCAGAGGTAGGTGAGTCCTATCTAGCCCTGTAGGACCCTGGTACTAATGGCAGGGCGAGACTACCTGTTCCTCCAAAAGGAAGGACGGACAGGAGTCTCCTTCAGGCCTAATACAAACAACAGGGAAATGTAAAATTCAAAAATGAAAATGCACAGAATATCGGTATAAGTCAGGCTACTTTCACACTGGCGTTTCTGGGTCCGCCTGTGAGATCCGTTTCAGGGCTCTCACAAGGGGCCCAAAACGGATCAGTTCAGCCCCAATGCATTCTGAATGGATAAGGATCCGTTCACAATGGATCAGTCGATTCCGCTCTGACGATGCGGAGCCAAACGGATCCGTCCTCACAATGTAAGTCAATGGGGACGGATCCGTTTTCACTGACACAATATAGTGCAACTGAAAACGGATCCGTCCCCCATTGACTTTCAATGTAAGTCAGGACAGATCCGTTTTGACTTAGTCTGTTTTTTTGGAAAGAATAATGCAAACGGATCCGTTCTGAACTGATACAAGCGTTTGCATTATCGGTGCGCATCCGTCTGTGCAGATACAAGACGGATCCGCACCGAACGCAGGTGTGAAAGTAGCCTTATCGGCTATCGGCCTGAAAGTTCCCAGGTTATCGGTATCGGCTCTAAAAAATCAATTTCGGTGGATCCCTAGTGGGGCCCCCTAGATCTCTCTCTCAGGCTTCTATCCATGCGTATAGCCAGAGACATACAAGCCTCCAGAGACACTGGAGTCCTTCAGCCGCTCTGATAACCCCTGACAAAACTGTCTACGGAGGGCAGGATCGTTCCACTCCATATCCATATCCCACCTCCTAAACTCAGAGCAATAAATCTCAGTGGGACGATCACCCTGACGAAGGCCACGCAGCTTGGTTTCGGCTAGAGAGGTCCGATCTGGATCAGGATCATCATAGATAAGACCCAAAGCTTTGAGAAAATTCATCTACCGGCCGGAGAGACTGCGATCCGGTCGGCAGAGAAAAAGCCCATGAGTGAGCGTCCTCCTTAACCAATGAAATAACCTCACCGACTCGCTGTTTCTTAACCCCAGATGAGTGTGGACGTAGCCTAAAATACAGTTTGCGCGCCTCCCTAGACAAAATGAAATTATCACGTCCCCCAGAGAATCTGTCCGGGAGGGCAACTTTAGGCTCGAGACCTGGTAACCACCACTAGGACCAGCAGCCTGTGGTCTCTGGATCTGCGAGACGGTCGTACGGAGGTCAGCTACCTCCAAAGACAGCCCTCGAAGCTGACCTGCCAGTGCAGCAATAGGATCCATGGCTGCACAGAAACAAAAAATAACGGTTTTGGCGGTTTATAATGTCACGCCGAAACATCACACCGAACATAAGAGGGAAGGGCGAACAGGGAATCAGGCCTGAGCACTAGGGAAGGAAGATGGACGCCTCCTAGTAAAACCCTAACCAAAATCCTGACTGACTACCAGTATGAACAGACCTCAGAGGTAGGTGAGTTCATACGCAGGAATACCTAGAGTCCTATCTAGCCCTGTAGGACCCTGGTTACTAATGGCAGGGACGAGACTACCTGTTCCTCCAAAAGGAAGGACGAACAGGAGTCTACATCAGGCCTAATACAAACAATAGGTAAATGCAACACACAGAACCCAAACAAAATACAAAAGGGAAAGGAAAGACCTAACTTCAAAGTAGGGTTGTTTCCAGTATCAAATTTCGATACCCAATCGATACTTTTGTCCCGGTATCGATACGATACCGGGATTTGCCTTTTATCGATACTAGGCTGTGCTACTGCACAGCCCAGTATCAGAGAACATGGATCGCGCTTCTCTCAGCGTGCACCATGTTCCCTCAGCAGCACAGGGAGAAGGAAGCAGTCTCTTCCTCCCCCCTGTGCCGCTGCCACCAGTGGAAACGAAGAGGAGGGGAGGGCGCACTGCGCCACCAATGATAGTTAACGTTTAATACATTACAAATACAGGCGACAGAAACACATTGCCGGCACCCGACCTCCAACAGGGCGCTGCGATCTCTGGCAATTAACCCCTCAGGTGTCGCACCTGAGGGGTTAACTGCCGCTGATCGCAGCTTCCTGTCAGAGGTCGGGTGCCGGCAATGTGTTTCTGCCACCGGCTGTATTTGTATTAAACGTAAACTATCATTGGTGGCGCAGTGCGCCCTTCCCCCTCCACAGTATTAAAATTATTGGTGGCGCAGTGCGCCCTCCCCTGTATTAAAATCATTTGAGGCGCAGTGCGCCCCCTATCCCCCACTCCCCAGTATTAAAATCATTGGCCACAGGGTCCCCTCCCCTCCTCTCACTGGTGGCAGTGGCAGCTTCTGATCGGAGCCCCAGCAGTGTAATCCTGGGGCTCCGATCGGTAACCATGGCAGCCAGGACGCTACTGAAGCCCTGGCTGCCATAGTCAGCTCCGTGCTGCTGTGTGTTCTATGCACAGGGCAGCAGGGAGAGTGTGAAGTCCTATTCACCCTGATAGAGCTCTATTAGGGTGATTAGGACAAGGGATTAAAAGATCCCAGATTCTAGCCCCTAAGGGGGGAAATAGTTATTAAATAAAAAGGAAGGACGAACAGGAGTCTCCTTCAGGCCTCATACAAACAATAGGGAAATGCAACACACAGAACCCAAACAAAATACAAAAGGTAAAGGAAATACTTAACTTCAAAGTAGGGTTGTTTCGGGTATCGAATTTTCGATACCCAATCAATACTTTTGTCCCCTCCTCTCATTGGTGGTGCAGTGGCAGCTTCTGATTGGAGCCCCAGCAGTGTAATCCTGGGGCTCCAATCGGTAACCATGGCAGCCAGGACGCTACTGAAGCCCTGGCTGCCATAGTAATCTCCCTGCTGCTGTGTGTCCTATGCACAGGGCAGCAGGAAGAGTGTGAGATCCTATTCACCCTAATAGAGCTCTATCAGGGTGAATAGGACAAGGGATGAAAAGATCCCAGGTTCTAGCCCCTAAGGGGGGAAATAGTTATTAAATAAAAAGTAAAAAACAAAAAAAAAGTTTTAAAAAAAACACACCAAAATATTAAGTATAAATCACCCCCTTTACCAATTTTACATATAAAATATATAAACATTAAATAAATAAACATATTACATATCCCCACATCCGAAAAGTCCAAACTATTACAATATTAAAAAAATCTCCTATGCGGTGAACACCGTAAAAGAAAAAAGAAAAAACGCGCGATTCGCCTTTTTTTTGTCACCTTGTCCCCCCAAAAAATAGAATAGGACTGTTCTATTATGGGCTGGATATTCCATAAGATGCGGAATGCACACAGCTTTTTTGGGCATTTCATTTTTTTGTGTGGTATCGAAGTTTTGTGTGGTATCGAAGGGTATAAAGTATCGCAATACTTTTTTATGGTATCGAAACTGAATCAAAATTTTGGTATCGAAACAACCCTACTTCAAAGGGGCTATGGCAGCACCAGGAACTCTGCCGAGATCCACACACCAGCAATCCACAACTGAAGCTGAAGCTATAACCCGCACAGCATTGTGGGAGAAGCAACCATAAATAAGGAAGGTTAAATGACCACAATAGCAACACCTGAGGCAAGGGGTGCGGCCATCACCAGAAACAACACAGACGTCTATTGATCCACAGGGAAAACCTGTCAGATCCAACCACGTGCTGCCAGTCTCACAGATCTCCTGTCACAGGAACGTCCATGACAATAATATTGGGGAGCACAGCGGCACAGTATTGGGGGTGGTAGGATGATTTGTCCAGAAGATGGGAGGATGATGGAAAAGTAGTAAACTACGTTTTTTGGTCAAACTGAAGAGACGAGAAATGGATGAAAAATGGTGGTCTGGTCTGAAGGTCTGAAAGGAGAAGATGAGGAAAGAGAACATCTACATCAAAGGAGACGTCACTGGATGTAAGAGGTATGGGGGGCTGTATTACCCTGTATGTTGTTTTTTTCGCCTCAGGCAGCAGAAAGGCTAGGTGCACCCCTGCCCGCTGAATACTTATCCCAGACACACAGCCCGCTGAATACTTATCCCAGACACACAGCCCGCTGGATACTTATCCCAGACACACAGTCCGCTGGATACTTATCCCAGACACACAGTCCGCTGGATACTTACCCCAGACACATAGCCCGCTGGATACTTACCCCAGACACACAGCCCGCTGGATACTTATCCCAGACACACAGCCCGCTGGATACTTATCCCAGACACACAGCCCGCTGAATACTTATCCCAGACACACAGCCCGCTGAATACTTATCCCAGACACACAGTCCGCTGGATACTTATCCCAGACACACAGCCCGCTGGATACTTATCCCAGACACACAGCCCGCTGGATACTTATCCCAGACACACAGTCCGCTGGATACTTATCCCAGACACACAGTCCGCTGAATACTTACCCCAGACGCACAGCCCGCTGGATACTTATCCCAGACACACAGCCCGCTGGATACTTATCCCAGACACACAGTCCGCTGGATACTTATCCCAGACACACAGTCCGCTGAATACTTACCCCAGACACACAGCCCGCTGGATACTTATCCCAGACACACAGCCCGCTGGATACTTATCCCAGACACACAGTCCGCTGGATACTTATCCCAGACACACAGTCCGCTGAATACTTACCCCAGACACACAGCCCGCTGGATACTTACCCCAGACACACAGCCCGCTGAATACTTATCCCAGACACACAGTCCGCTGGATACTTATCCCAGACACACAGTCCGCTGAATACTTACCCCAGACACACAGCCCGCTGGATACTTACCCCAGACACACAGCCCGCTGAATACTTATCCCAGACACATAGCCCGCTGGATACTTATCCCAGACACACAGCCTGCTGAATACTTATCCCAGACACACAGCCCGCTGAATACTTATCCCAGACACACAGCCCGCTGGATACTTATCCCAGACACACAGTCCGCTGAATACTTACCCCAGACACACAGCCCGCTGGATACTTACCCCAGACACACAGCCCGCTGAATACTTATCCCAGACACATAGCCCGCTGGATACTTATCCCAGACACACAGCCTGCTGAATACTTATCCCAGACACACAGCCCGCTGAATACTTATCCCAGACACACAGCCCGCTGAATACTTATCCCAGACACACAGCCCGCTGAATACTTATCCCAGACACACAGCCCGCTGAATACTTATCCCAGACACACAGCCCGCTGGATACTTATCCCAGACACACAGCCTGATGGATACTTACCCCAGACACACAGCCCGCTGGATACTTACCCCAGACACCTAACCTGTTAGATACTTACCCTAGACACATAGCCTGCTGGATACTTGCCTCTGCGGCCAAATTTACCGGGCAAAAATGGGGAGTGGCTTAACATTCTGTGTTTTTTTTACATCAATGGTTTAATCATATTTAGACTTTTGCTCAACTTTTTTTTTAAACAAAACTAAATTGTTTTCCTGTCATTTTTTTTTTAAATGCTGCCGGCTTCATGTGTGACCAGGTGTAATGAATGAGCTCTTATGGAGAAGCAAATAACCACAAAGCCAGAAAAAATCCATCCCCTCCGCCTATTCCACGGCTGCCCCTGAACCGTGCGGCCCTAAGCAGGAGCCCATTTTGCTCTGGCTTGTCATACTGGTTCGTTCAGTAAAACTAATAGAAGATGATGGTTTCTGGTGACAGTCAGTGAGAGAAAAGGTCTGTTCTGACGGAAACTTTCTCCATCTGTCAGAAATCCATCAGATCCTCCTCTCCAGTGATAGTCGTTATTACTGCAGCGTGTACCGGGTGTCGCTACAGAAGCACGTGCGGGTTTTACGCCAAATATCCAGTATGGATCCCCAATTCTTCAGCCTGTGCCAATTCTCCCAGTTCCCTGGCCTGTCCACTCTAACCCTGTGCACTCTATTCCCCCAGTTCTCCTGCCTGTCCACTCTATTCCCTCAGTTCTCCTGCCTGTCCACTCTATTCCCTCAGTTCCCCTGCCTGTCCACTCTATTCCCTCAGTCCCCCTGCCTGTCCACTCTATTCCCTCAGTTCCCCTGCCTGTCCACTCTATTCCCTCAGTTCCCCTGCCTGTCCACTCTATTCCCTCAGTTCCCCTGCCTGTCCACTCTATTCCCTCAGTCCCCCTGGCTGTCCACTCTATTCCCTCAGTTCCCCTGCCTGTCAACTCTATTCCCTCAGTTCCCCTGCCTGTCCACTCTGTTCCCTCAGTTCCCCTGCCTGTCCACTCTATTCCCTCAGTTCCCCTGCCTGTCCACTCTATTCCCTCAGTTCCCTTGCCTGTCCACTCTATTCCCTCAGTTCCCCTGCCTGTCCACTCTATTCCTGCACACTCTATTCCCCCAGTTCTCCTGCCTGTCTACACTAACCCTGTGCACTCCATTTAGTTCCCCTTACCTGTCCACTCTATTCTGAAGCAGTCTATTATCCCAGCTCCCTTGCCTGTCCACTCTAACCATGAGCACTCTATTCCTTCAGTTCCCCTTCCTGTCTATTCTAACCATATGCAACCTATTCCCTCAGTCTTACCCTGTACACTCTAGTACCTCGGTTTCCTATCTGAGCACTATTCCCTCAGTCCCCTGCCTGTCTACACTAACCCTGTGCACCATGTTTGCTGTCTGAGCACTCTATTCCTTCAGTTCCCCTGACTGCTTACTCTAACCCTATGCACTCTATACCTGCAGTTTGACTGCCTGTCCTCTCTAACCCTGTACACTCTATTCCCCCAGTTCTCCTGCCTGTCTACACTAACCCTGTGCACTCTGTTTCCTGCCTGAGCATTCTATTCATTCAGTTCCTCTGCCTGTCTACACTAACCCTGATCACGCTAACCCTGAGCACTCAATTTTCCTCAGTCCCCCTGCCTTTGAATGCTAACCCTGAGCACGCTAACCCCGAGCACTCTATTTCCCTCAGTCCCCCTGCCTTTAAATGCTAACCCTGAGCACTCTAACCCTGAGCACTCTATCTATTCCCCTCAGTTCTCTTTCCCTGTATGCTCAGTCCCCAGCTCTCGTGCCAGTGAGTCTTCAGATCTTCTACCTGCCCTCTCTCCTCGCCCCGTCCCCCTCTCGAACACCCCCCTCCCTTTCCATTTGGAGCCTCATTTACTATATTATTCCATTTGGCTGTGAGATAATTGCTGCTTGGTGTCTGTGTGTCAGCCGTCAGACTATACGACGTCTGCTGTCACTTTCTATGTATATCACTATAGGTGGCAGGGTCATTCGCCCCATACTCTCTTGGAAGCCTTCCAGTCTGTGGTCTGCGGCCATTGTCCCCTGGTCCATGTCTCTTCCATCAGATGTCCTACCTTGACAAGTAGGGCCCCTACAGACTGTATCTACGGGGGCCCCTATAGAGCAGATACATACAAACGCCAAGCATATGTCTGATACCATACCTATAGTATCATCTCGTGATGGCCTCCCCTCTTACTCCCAGCCGATGGGTTTCGCCCAGTTAAATGCCCACCTCGCCCCTCCAACCCTGGCTTATACGTTCGTCTAAACACAGATGGTTCCAATACCATAAGTATAACATGTAGTACCTCCATCTTACATCTTGAGTGCACTTTCTATAAACACCACCATCTGCGAGGAAAAGCAACCGAGCCAGGAGTACATCCTCCACCCCACACCGACTGATTGCAAGCTCTTTGTTCCACTCCACCTTAGCTGGGCTCTGCATCGGTCTGGTATGGACAGAGGATGTTCTTCCTACCAAAGCCCAGGATGAAAAGCCTGTAGAGCCCGCAGGTTGGTAACTATTGGGTTAGCCCTGGGGTCTTACGCTTGTATTCCCAGTGAGTCATCCTGCGCTTGTCGAGGCTAAATCCTATGTATTAGAAAAAAAAAAACATAAAACACAACACAAAGGTAAAGCCGAAAATGCTTCATGAGCTCTAGAAATAGGGCATGGGGGGGGGGGGGGGAACACAGGCAGGTTGGTGGGGCAAAATTGTAGACCATGGCACACAGGTGGTTATCAGATCCTCCAGTAATAGCCCTAGAGTTACAACCGTAGAAGAAGGTTCATAGAAAAAACATCAAAAAATGTAAGCAAAACCAATACCAACATAAACCGAAGCCCTTTATAAAGCCTAGAGGGCCACG
Source organism: Bufo gargarizans (assembly GCF_014858855.1). Classification (NCBI taxonomy): domain Eukaryota; kingdom Metazoa; phylum Chordata; class Amphibia; order Anura; family Bufonidae; genus Bufo; species Bufo gargarizans. The sequence goes on from NC_058081.1 coordinate 51,647,105, forward strand.
CTGAACCCGAAAACTGCTCCTGAAGGCCAAAGGCGCCTCAAACCAGAGACGGGAACATGTTACAATGATATATACGTAAGACTTTTTACTGGAGAAAATTGAGCAAAAAAAAAAATCCAAAAATTTGTTGACAGCATCTCCCCCCCCCCCTTCGTCCATAGAAACTTGGGTGCGTCTTATCGCCTAGCGCTCCTTCCATACAGGTTTAGTGCATGCGCTCGTTCGTTCGCCAACGCTACGGCGCACATAAATATTAATACAGCATTACCATCGACAAACACGGTATCACCTCAACATCAAATGTTGCCAGAAGGAACGAGTATTAATATTACTCTCAATATCGATGATAAAAATGTAATTAAATTAGACGCACAATTCTAACAATTTGACAAAAATGTGCACAACTTTTTTTATAATTTTTCTACGGTGGCGGCAAAATGAAAATACATTTAAAAAGAAAAATACCGTAAAGAAAGGTAATATTCGGTAGAGAATATTTGCAAAAATATTCACCCCCCCTCCCCCCCAGGGTGACTGTTGAGGTGTCATCAAGAGTGTGCAAGATCCCAAGCGATCGATACAATGTATCCAAAATGTGAACATTTGAATTTTAAACACCCCAGTAACTGACACCTGGAACTTTTTGAACCCCCCCAAAAAATTGCGATTTAAAGTGACAGACCTTCAGGTTGTACAGCAGTTAAGAGGAATCTCACTAACCTTTTGTTGGAGCTATTCCAGTAGATGGGATCCAGGCTCAAGGCTGAAATAATCCAAAAATTCCAGAGGGTGATCAGCATCCTTATGTACAAAGCTGAGAGGAACTCTCGTAAAAACATGGTTGAGGAGAGGGAGTGGGGGTGCTCTTTGTTCACCCTGAAATCCTGGGATTTTGGTTAAAAAGCAAGCGGTGGTGGCGGCGGGGATGGAGGCAGCAGGAGAAGAGTCCGGCTTCTTTGTTGGGGCTGCTGGGGGGGGGGAGGCTTTTAAGGATATGGGATAAAGTTTAGGATAGAAAGTTTTGCCATACTGGCAGGAGGGTGGCGGAGTAGGGTTTAGGGTGTTTGGCCCGTTTTGAGGGGATGAGGGTCATTTTGAGCAGTGCTGGTGGGGGAGGGGAGAAGGCATGGATGATGGGAGAGAGGGGTTTTGTCTCGGGCTCCCTGTATCCCCCCTCTGCCTGTGTGTGTGGATGAGCGAGCGAGTCCTAGGGTCTTTCTGCTAGGAAGGAGCAGGCTGCTGGAATAAATCCCTTGCACAGAAGAATGGGAAGGTGGAGAGAAGGGGAGGAGAGCGAGATGAATGCGAGGAGGAGGAGGAGGAGGAGGAGGAGGGGGGGGGGAATGGTGGAGGGCAGCGGAGGGAGGAGGGATGGGAGCACTCTCATTTCTAGGCTTTAGTGTGCATCCAGACACAATGTACACGCAGAGCCCGCAGCGCAGGTGAGGAACCGCCGACTCTCCGGGGGAAAATCTCTCTCCACCAAGGGGGTAAACGCCCAATCACTCGCCATGTCACGGATTCGCCATTCGCCGCGATTCCGAACGGTTCACCGGCGATTGTTACATATTCATTTATTTATTTAACCCATAATGTAAACACCCAATGCCAGCGAGCTGTCCGTAAGCCATCAGGCGGTTTACGCTAAACCAGGATCGGCGGAGGGAAGTTTCCGATATTTTGGAACATGGCGCTTTCTAGCTAGGACTAGTCGTAGGGTTGATATGCCCCTCTCTCTCAGGGCCGCTTTGCCATTCAGGAACCGTACAAAACTGAGCGCCAGTCCTTGCGACAGCGGTCATGGGCGCCATATTGGTTGTCACACATTAAAGGGAACCTGACATCAACTTTATGCTGACCGTACTGAGGGCAGTATAAAATAGTGACAGAAATGCTGATGTCAGAGGCGTGTCACTCATCAGCTAAAAGTAAGTAGTTACCGAGAACCAGCATCATAATCATTACAGCCCAGGCCTGGAAAAGAGTCCAGTCTACCTGAGAAGAGTCCAGTCTACCTGAGAAGAGTCCAGTCTACCTGAGAAGAGTCCAGTCTACCTGAGAAGAGTCCTGTCTACCTGAGAAGAGTCCAGTCTACCTGAGAAGAGTCCAGTCTACCTGAGAAGAGTCCAGTCTACCTGAGAAGACTCCAGTCTACCTGAGAAGAGTCCTGTATACCTGAGAAGACTCCAGTCTACCTGAGAAGAGTCCTGTATACCTGAGAAGACTCCAGTCTACCTGAGAAGACTCCAGTCTACCTGAGAAGAGTCCTGTCTACCCGAGAAGAGTCCTGTCTACCTGAGAAGAGTCCCGTCTACCTGAAAAGAGTGCAGTCTACCTGAGAAGACTCCAGTCTACCTGAGAAGAGTCCTGTCTACCTGAGAAGAGTCCAGTCTACCTGAGAAGAGTCCAGTCTACCTGAGAAGACTCCAGTCTACCTGAGAAGAGTCCAGTCTACCTGAGAAGAGTCCAGTCTACCTGAGAAGACTCCAGTCTACCTGAGAAGAGTCCAGTCTACCTGAGAAGAGTCCAGTCTACCTGAGAAGAGTCCGGTATACCTGAGAAGAGTCCGGTATACCTGAGAAGAGTCCGGTATACCTGAGATGACTCCAGTCTACCTGAGAAGAGTCCAGTCTACCTGAGAAGAGTCCTGTCTACCTGAGAAGAGTCCAGTCTACCTAAGAAGAGTCCAGTCTACCTGAGAAGAGTCCATTCTACCTGAGAAGAGTCCTGTCTACCTGAGAAGAGTCCAGTCTACCTGAGAAGAGTCTAGTCTACCTGAGAAGAGTCCTGTCTACCTGAGAAGAGTCCAGTCTACCTGAGAAGAGTCCTGGTTATTATAATCTCCTGCTCTCCTGCCCATCTGCTGATGATTGGCAGTTCTCTCCTAGAGAGAAAGCGAGAAAACTAGGTAGAAGACTATCAGTCATCAGCAGGTGGTGGAGAGCAGGAATTCATGAATAACCAGGACTCTTCTCCGGTGGCCGGGACTCTTTTCCAGGCCCAGTCTGCAATGATTGTGATGTTGGTTCTCAGCAACTACTTACTTTTAACTTTTATATGACAGACCGCTGAAATCAACTTACCTGTCTCTACTTTATACTGCTGTCAGTATGGGCAGCATAAAGATGATGACAGGTTCCCTTTAAGTTTGGTATCGGAGTAAATGAGGAAATATCTCCCACAACATGGTTTTTGTATAACCCTATGTTCTGCACTTCAGCGCACTCCATTCTTCTTATTAAGGAGGGCAGATACTTACCGTCAGGGTGGGTAGGTTGAACTATATCACAGTAACAAAATATAAGCGAGGTTCCCGCACCAGGTCTTGGCCGCTATCTTACCCACCCACCCACCCCCCGTCCGCAACCAGCTGAATATCCAAAGCCAGGCCAATGTTTCAATCACCATTTCACAGGGCAGTTCCCCTTTAAAAGCACAGGAAGTCCAGAGGTAAAACACGCCCACAGACCCCTCCCCCACACCCAACTTAAAGGAACCTTACCCATTTTTCATGGGCTTAACAGAATTTGATCTTTACGTATATTTTTCGCAACTCGTAGGCGATTCTATTAAAGGGATTCTGTCACCTCGTTTTAGGTTATAGAGCTGCGGACATGCACGGCTAGATCGCCGCTAGCATGTCCGCAATATACCTGTCCTATATATTTGAGTGCTTTTATTAGGTGTAAAAAATTATTTTATATATATGTATATATATGACCCTGGTAAGGTGCCCAAGGGGCTGTACTAACCTTCTTGGTGCCCAGCCGTGCCCCCCAGTGAAGGAGCCCAGCACCGCCTGCAAAACTCAAACCAAACTTCTATACGAACAGAGGCCATTTTTGAGAATATGGAGCACATGGCACAAAATGGAGTCATTAATTCAGAATATAAAGGAGTATTCCTTACCGATATTCTTTTCTAACTTCTAAAGTGAAGGAGGAGTTCCCCTTTAATGGGGGGAGGGAGCAGGTCCCATAAACTTAAAGACACAGGGACTGCTTTTATCCAGATTTTAGAATCTTATCTCTTGGGCTTCTAAGTATAATACCCATCAGGAAATTTAAAGGGGAACTCTCCATGTAAAATTCCCCAAAATAAGTCCTTTATTTTCTTCTCAGCCGTCATTGTTCACGCACAATCACCGAAAATCGACACGCGGCGATGATGAGAGGAGGAACCAGGCGTTTGGCAGCTGGCGAGGGGTTGACTAATTAGCATAACATAATGTGTAAGACGTGTTCTATACCAGATGGAGTGCAATGTTATTAAAGATGGCACGTCAGCAAATATGTTACACGGATATCGGCTACCAGAAATCACAGAAGAGACCGCTCAGTAACTAAGCATCTTCTATATAGTGATACGGACCATGCTGGTATAACCTGGGCATCTCCTGTATATAATTATATATGTACAGCTGGTATAACCTGGGCATCTCCTGTATATAATTATATATGTACAGCTGGTATAACCTGGGTATCTCCTGTATATAATAATATGTGTACAGCTGGTATAAGTTATACATCTTCTTGTATATAGTGATATGGACCATGCTGGTATAACCTGGGCATCTCCTGTATATAATTATATATGTACAGCTGGTATAAGTTATACATCTTCTTGTATATAGTGATATGGACCATGCTGGTATAACCTGGGCATCTCCTGTATATAATTATATATGTACAGCTGGTATAACCTGGGTATCTCCTGTATATAATTATATATGTACAGCTGGTATAACCTGGGTGTCTCCTGTATATAATTGTATATGTACAGCTGGTATAAGTTATACATCTTCCTGTATATAGTGATATGGAGCATGCTGGTATAACCTGGGCATCTCCTGTATATAATTATATATGTACAGCTGGTATAAGTTATACATCTTCCTGTATATAGTGATATGGAGCATGCTGGTATAACCTGGGCATCTCCTGTATATAATTGTATATGTACAGCTGGTATAAGTAATACATCTCCTGTATATAGTGATATGGACCATGCTGGTATAACCTGGGCTTTTCCTGTATATAATTGTATATGTACAGCTGGTATAAGTAATACATCTCCTGGATATAGTGATATGGAGCATGCTGGTATAACCTGGGCTTTTCCTGTATATAATTGTATATGTACAGCTGGTATAAGTAATACATCTCCTGTATATAGTGATATGGACCATGCTGGTATAACCTGGGCATCTCCTGTATATAATTATATATTTACAGCTGGTATAAGTTATACATCTTCTTGTATATAGTGATATGGACCATGCTGGTATAAACTGGGCATCTCCTGTATATAATTATATATGTACAGCTGGTATAAGTTATACATCTTCCTGTATATAGTGATATGGAGCATGCCGGTATAACCTAGGCATCTTCTGTATATAATTATATATGTACAGCTGGTATAAGTTATACATCTTCCTGTATATAGTGATATGGAGCATGCTGGTATAACCTGGGCATCTCCTGTATATAATTGTATATGTACAGCTGGTATAAGTAATACATCTCCTGTATATAGTGATATGGACCATGCTGGTATAACCTGGGCTTTTCCTGTATATAATTGTATATGTACAGCTGGTATAAGTAATACATCTCCTGGATATAGTGATATGGAGCATGCTGGTATAACCTGGGCTTTTCCTGTATATAATTGTATATGTACAGCTGGTATAAGTAATACATCTCCTGTATATAGTGATATGGACCATGCTGGTATAACCTGGGCATCTCCTGTATATAATTATATATTTACAGCTGGTATAAGTTATACATCTTCTTGTATATAGTGATATGGACCATGCTGGTATAACCTGGGCTTTTCCTGTATATAATTAAATATGTACATGTCGTATTAGTAATACACCTTTTCTTTACTCTATACTCAAATGGACCGTGTGAGAATATGAAGAAATAAGAAATAATCACACCTTTTCGCCGCCTGCCTACTCTTTTCTTTAGTGCTTGCCAAACAGGTGTTTGCTCCACATGTACTTTCATGTTGGAAATTCAGTAAAACAAAAATCATCTACAAAACAGAAATGAGAAAAAATTGTGAGCGGTAGATCTACTAAAGATCACTGCTTGGCATATTCAGAAATATAAACCATTGTCTTTTTAACTTTATAGATCAAGTGAGAAAAAACAACATTATTTTCAGAAAATATAAGGATGGAGAATCCTGTGAGCTCCATACTCCACAAAACCAGTCGTTTTTCTAAGGAAGACAAAACAACAAAAGTAAAGGCAAACGAAGCATGTAATATCTATTGTTAAAGAACAGGCGGAGAGTCAGAATAGGGCAACAAGTGCAGCAAAGGATGAGCCCCAAATCACAGCGGAGTTATAACTACTATAATACTGCTCCTGTATACAAGAATATAACTACTATAATACTGCTCCTGTATACAAGAATATAACTACTATAATACTGCTCCTATGTACAAGAATATAACTACTATAATACTGCTCCTGTATACAAGGATATAACTACTATAATACTTCTCCTATGTACAAGAATATAACTACTATAATACTGCTCCTATGTACTAGAATATAACTACTATAATGCTGACTCCTATGTACTAGAATATAACTACAATAATACTGCTCCTGTATACAAGGATATAACTACTATAATACTGCTCCTAGGTACAAGAATATAACTACTATAATGCTGACTCCTATGTACGAGAATATAACTACTATAATACTGCCTCCTATGTACAAGAATATAACTACTATAATACTGCTCCTATGTACAAGAATATAACTACTATAATACTGCTCCTATATACAAGAATATAACTACTATAATACTGCTCCTGTGTACAAGAATATAACTACTATAATACTGCTCCTATGTACAAGAATATAACTACTATAATACTGCTCCTATGTACAGGAATATAACTACTATAATACTGCTCCTATATACAAGAATATAACTACTATAATACTGCTCCTATATACAAGAATATAACTACAATAATACTGCTCCTATGTACAAGAATATAACTACTATAATACTGCCTCCTATGTACAAGAATATAACTACTATAATACTGCTCCTATGTACAAGAATATAACTACTATAATACTGCTCCTATGTACAAGAATATAACTACTATAATACTGCCTCCTATGTACAAGAATATAACTACTATAATACTGCTCCTATGTACAAGAATATAACTATAATACTGCTCCTATATACAAGAATATAACTACTATAATACTGCCTCCTATGTACAAGAATATAACTACTATAATACTGCTCCTATGTACAAGAATATAACTACTATAATACTGCCTCCTATGTACAAGAATATAACTACTATAATACTGCTCCTATGCACAAGAATATAACTACTATAATACTGCTCCTATGTACAAGAATATAACTACTATAATACTACTCCTATGTACAAGAATATAACTACTATAATACTGCCTCCTATGTACAAGAATATAACTACTATAATGCTGACTCCTATGTACGAGAATATAACTACTATAATACTGCTCCTATGTACAAGAATATAACTACTATAATACTGCCTCCTATGTACAAGAATATAACTACTATAATACTGCTCCTATGTACAAGAATATAACTACTATAATACTGCTCCTATGTACAAGAATATAACTACTATAATACTGCCTCCTATGCACAAGAATATAACTACTATAATACTGCTCCTATGTACAAGAATATAACTACTATAATACTACTCCTATGTACAAGAATATAACTACTATAATACTGCTCCTGTGTACAAGAATATTACTACTATAATACTGCTCCTACGTACAAGAATATAACTACTATAATACTGCCTCCTATGTACAAGAATATAACTACTATAATACTGCTCCTATGTACAAGACTATAACTACTATAATGCTGACTCCTATGTACTAGAATATAACTACTATAATACTGCTCCTGTATACAAGGATATAACTACTATAATACTGCTCCTATGTACAAGAATATAACTACTATAATACTGCTCCTATGTACAAGACTATAACTACTATAATGCTGACTCCTATGTACTAGAATATAACTACTATAATACTGCTCCTAGGTACAAGAATATAACTACTATAATGCTGACTCCTATGTACGAGAATATAACTACTATAATACTGCTCCTATGTACAAGAATATAACTACTATAATGCTGACTCCTATGTACGAGAATATAACTACTATAATACTGCTCCTATGTGCAAGAATATAACTACTATAATACTGCTCCTATATACCATAATATAACTGCTATAATACTGCTCCTATGTACAAGAATATAACTGCTATAATACTGCTCCTATGTACAAGAACATAACTACTATAATACTGCTCCTGTATACAAGAATATAACTACTATAATACTGCTCCTATGTACAAGAATATAACTACTATAATACTGCCTCCTATGTACAGGAATAGAACTACTATGATACTGCTCCTGTATACAAGGATATAACTACTATAATACTGCTCCTATGTACAAGAAGACTATTATTATTATTCTTATTATTAAAGTGCCATTCATCCCCTGGCGCTGTACATATGATAAGCGGTGCACATACATGATACAGACAATAAGCATAAACAAGACGAGTTACAGACTGGCACAGAAGGAGAGAGGGCCCTGCCCCTGAGGGCTTACAATCTACATGGTATGGGAGAAGGACACAGTAGGTGCGGGTGAAGTGGTCATGGCGGTATAGAGGCAGCAGGGTCACTGGTTGTAGGCTTGTCTGAAGAGGAGGGTTTTCAGGTTTCTTTTGAAGGATTCCCCTGTCGGTGAGAGTCTGATATGTTGGGGCAGCGAGTTCCAGAGTCTGGGGGATGCGCGGGAGAAATCCTGGAGGCGATTGTGGGAAGAGGCGATAAGAGGAGAGAAGGAGGTCTTGTGAGGATTGGAGAGTGCGTGTTGGGGTGTATCGGGAAAGTAGCTCAGAGATGTAGGGAGGGGACAGGTTATGGACGCCTTGTATGTATTTGTTAGTACGTTGAAGTGAATTCGTTGGGCAATGGGGAGCCAGTGAGGGGATTGGCAGAGGGGAGAGGCAGAGGAGTAATAGGGTGAGAGGTGGATTAGTCGGGCAGCAGAGTTGAGGATAGATTGGACGGGGCGAGAGTGCTAGATGGAAGGCCACAGAGGAGAATGTTGCAGTAGTCTAGGCGGGAGATGATGAGGGCATGTACGAGCATTTTTGTAGAGTCAAAGTTAAGGAAAGCGCGGATGCGGGAGATGTTTTTGAGTGGGAGGCGGCAGGTGGTGGAAAGGGCTTGGATGTGCGGTCGGGAGGAGAGGGCAGAATCCAAGGTGACTCCAAGGCAGCGGGCTTGGTTGACTGGGGAGAGTGTGCAGCCATTGATCGTGATAGATAGGTCTGTTGGGGGGGTTGAGCAAGATGGGGGAAAGATGATGAATTCTGTTTTATCCATGTTAAGTTTCATAAAGTGAGAGGAGAAGAAGAAGGAGGATATGGAAGATAGACATTGTGGGATTCTGGATAGTAAGGTGGTGATGTCTGGACCAGAGAGGTAGATCTGTGTGTCGTCAGTGTAGGAGGATACTGAAAGCCATGGGACTCTATGAGATGTCCCAGGCCGAGGGTGTGGATAGAGAGGAGCATAAAGAAGCACAGAGAAGAATATTTCCACTATAATACTGCAAACCTGAAAAGAAAGTTCATTCCAGCCTCCGGATAAAACTGTTGAGAAATAGTCATAAAATCCAGGTATGCCAAACACATAGCGCACAGAAAAACGCACCTCTCGTGTGACGCGTTTCGGATGTATAGAACAGCCTTAGGCTACTTTCACACTGACATGTTGTGCAGATCTGTCATGGATCCGTTCAGATAATACAACCGTCTGCATCCGTTCAGAATGGATCCGGTTGTATTATCTGTAACATAGCCAAGATGGATCCGTCTTGAACACCATTGAAAGTCAATGGAGGACGGATCCATTTTCTATTGTGCCAGATTGTGTCAGTGAAAACGGATCCGTCCCCATTGACTTACATTGTGTGCCAGAATGGATCAGTTTGACTCAGTTTCATCAAACGGACACCAAAACGCTGCAAGTATTGTGCCATACTCCTTCCATTTTCGGATGATGGATTTTACAGTGCTCCATGAGATGTTCAGAGCTTGAAATATTTTTATATAACCTGACCCTGCTTTACACTTCTCCACAACTTTGTCCCTGACCTGTCTGGTGTGTTCCTTGGTTTCCATGATGCTGTTTGATCACTGATGTTCTCTGAGGCCTTGTCATGGTCTTACCTCCTTGCTGTTCCCTTCGTTTGACATGTGCTGGCGGCCATCTTGGTTTCTGGGTTTTCTTGTAGCCTCCCACCCTGCGGCTCCTCCTTCCCACTGGGAGGAGCTGGATGCCCAGCTCATATATATAGGAGGTCTGTGGCTTCAGTTCCTTGCTTGGTCCTCCTGTGTTCACATGCTTCCAAGACTGCTGCTGCTTCTGGTTCCTGATCCTGGCCTCGTCTGACTACCCCGTTGGTTCCTGATTCCCGCTTCGTCTGACTACCCCGTTGGTTCCTGATTCCGGCTTCGTCTGACTACCCCGTTGGTTCCTGTTCCTGGCTTCGTCTGACTACCCTTCTGGTTCCTGACCTCTGTCTCCGCAAGACCCTGCTTCGGTTTAGCCATCCGTTCGGACTTTGCTTACGGCTTGCTCTTCAATAAAACCTTCTTATTTTCCACTTATCTCTTGTTGTACGTCTGGTTCATGGTTCCATGACATTAGGACCAAGCCATGAATTCTGACGGTACAGGGCCACCCTCGCTACCTACGCTGGTTGCCAGACTTGATCAGCAGGATCACCTGTTGGGTCGGTTCGCTGTGGCGTTGCAAACCCTGCTTGAACGCACGGCTCATTTAGCTTCCGTTGCCGATGGGTCGGTTGTCGCTCCTGGGCCCGCTCCTACTGCCGCTCCGGTTGTTGCGCCAGAGTCTACCCTGACACCTGTTGCTGCGCCTGTGGTGTTTCAGGGTATGACCGGTTCTGCCCCCCTTCCACAGCGCTTTGGGGGAGAGCCAACTCAGTGCCGAGGTTTCCTTAACCAGGTGGGCATTTACTTCGAGTTGCTGCCACATGCCTTTCCTACTGAGAGATCAAGGGTGGGCTTCTTGATCTCGCTGCTCTCGGACAAGGCCTTGGCCTGGGCCAGCCCTTTATGGGAGAACAACAATCCGGTGGTTGCCGAGTTTTCCGGTTTTGTTGCTTCTCTTCGGAAGGTATTCGATGTGCCGGCTCGTGCTGCCTCTGCTGCGAAGCTCCTTATGTCCATCAGACAGGGTTCACGATCCGTAGCTGAATACGCCATTGAGTTTCGTACCCTGGCAGCAGAGGTGGGCTGGAATAATGAGGCTCTGGTCGCTGCTTTCTCTCATGGTCTCTCGGATGCCTTGAAGGATGAGGTTGCAGCTAAGGACCTACCAGTGGAGCTCGAGTCTCTTATTTCTTTCCTGATTTTGATTGACACCAGACTCAGGGAGAGACCTTCCTTTAAGGAGAGCCTGCGGAGGTCTCCTAACAGATTGGCGCCTACGTTTGCTGTCCCACCCGTGCCTCCCTCTCCTCCCACGCCTCCTGGGGATGACTTGTCTGGGGGTGAACCCATGCAGCGGGGGTTTGCTCGCCTGTCTGAGGGGGAGAGGGTACTCCGGAGACGCGAGGGCCGATGCATGTACTGTGGTCTCGGTGGGCATTTTCGGTTGGCATGTCCGAACCGTCCGGGAGAACGCTCGCACCTGAGGTCCTGTCGGGGGCAGATCTTGGGTGGAGTCTCCTCGTCCCCGGTTTCCCGTGTTGACAAACCACTGATCACGGTTGTCCTCTCCTGGGTCGGGGGCTCGGTGACGACCCAGGCGTTGGTGGACTCTGGTGCTGGTGGTTTGTTCATTGATAGAGTGTTCGTTGCCGCCAATTCCATTCCTCTGCAGCCTCGAGGTTCCCCACTGGCTCTTGAGGCGATAGACGGCAGACCCCTTCTGCCGCCACACGTGACTCATGAGACCCTTCCAGTGGGGATAGCCATTGGTGCCGTTCACAGAGAGTCGGTCTGTCTCCAGGTTATTTCGTCTCCACACTACTCGGTGGTCTTGGGGTACCCCTGGCTCCAGAAGCATAATCCGACTTTCGATTGGAGATCGGTCGAGATCCTCTCGTGGTCACCGCAGTGTGGGGCTAGTTGCATCCATGGGCCTGTCAAGTTGCTGTGTACTTCCTCGGACTCTCTGTTGCCTCCTGAATACGAAGAGTACCGGGATGTATTCGATAAGGTGCGCGCGGTTGCCCTACCTCCGCACCGCCCATACGATTGTGCCATAGAGTTACAATCCGGTGCCGTTCCTCCTCGTGGCAAAGTCTATCCACTGTCGGTAGCGGAGAATGAGGCCATGGAGGAGTACGTGAGGGAGGCGCTTTCACGCGGACACATTCGCAAATCCTCGTCCCCGGCAGGGGCTGGATTTTTCTTTGTGAAAAAGAAGGGCGGCGAGTTGAGGCCTTGCATCGATTACAGGGGTCTCAATCGCATCACGATCAAGAACGCTTACCCGATACCCTTGATTTCCGAGCTGTTCGATCGCCTCAAAGGGGCCACGGTCTTTACCAAACTCGACCTGAGGGCGGCATATAACCTGGTAAGGATCAAGGCGGGCGATGAGTGGAAGACCGCGTTTAACACCAGGACCGGTCATTATGAATCCTTGGTTATGCCCTTTGGGTTGTGCAATGCGCCCGCAGTCTTCCAGGAATTCATCAACGATGTTTTCCGTGACCTGTTGCAGCAGTGTGTGGTGGTCTATTTGGATGACATCTTGGTATATTCTGCATCCATGGAGGCCCACATTCTGGATGTCAGACGAGTGTTGCAACGCTTACGAGAGAACAAGCTGTTCGGTAAGCTTGAGAAATGCGAATTTCACCGATCCCAGGTAACCTTCTTAGGTTACATCATTTCCGCTGAGGGGTTCTCCATGGATCCTGAGAAGGTTTCGGCTGTCTTACAGTGGCCCCAGCCCAGTGGGCTTCGTGCCCTGCAGCGCTTTTTGGGCTTCGCCAATTATTATCGGAAGTTCATCAGGGACTTTTCCATGCTAGCCAAGCCTCTCACGGATCTGACCAGGAAGGGCAGTAATCCTCAGGTCTGGCCGCTCGAGGCCATCCGAGCTTTTGAGGCTCTAAAGTCCGCCTTTGTGTCGGCTCCGATTCTGTCGCATCCCAACCCTGGGTTGCCTTTTGTCCTCGAGGTGGACGCGTCTGAGACGGGAGTAGGCGCCCTCCTGTCTCAGCGTAGAACACCAGAGGGTCCTCTGCTTCCTTGTGGGTTTTACTCCCGGAAACTGTCTTCCGCGGAGTGCAACTATCAGATTGGTGACAGGGAGTTATTGGCCATCGTGCAGGCCCTTAAAGAATGGAGGCACTTGCTCGAGGGCTCGGTGGTTCCGGTTCTCATCCTGACGGACCACAAGAATCTGACCTACCTCTCTGAGGCCAAGAGATTGACACCACGTCAGGCCAGATGGGCTCTGTTCTTGTCACGTTTTAATTACGTGGTCTCCTACCTACCCGGCTCCAAGAACATCAGAGCGGATGCCTTATCACGGCAGTACTCCGAGCTGTCCGGGGAGGAGTCGATTCCGACTACGGTCATACCCCCGAATCAGATCCTGGCCGCTATTCGCACCAGCCTGACTTCTCCTCTGGGTGAGCAGATTTTGGCGGCTCAATCTGGTGCTCCCTCTGGGAGACCCAACGGCAGATGTTTTGTGCCTGAGGAGTTGCGCACTCGGTTGTTGCGAACCTACCATAACTCCAAGGCCGCGGGGCACCCTGGAAAGAATCAGCTGTCCTGGGCGGTTTCACGTCTGTTCTGGTGGCCTTCTCTACGTTCCGACATCGCCGCATATGTAGCGGCATGCTCCGTTTGTGCCCAGAGTAAGTCCCCTCGGCACCTTCCGTTGGGCCTTTTGCAACCCATAGCCACCGGGGAGCGTCCATGGTCACACCTGGGGATGGATTTCATTGTGGACCTCCCTGCATCCCGAGGCCATACGGTCATTCTCATGATTGTGGATCGGTTTTCCAAAATGTGCCACTGTGTTCCTCTCAAGAAGTTACCCTCTGCACAAGAGTTGGCCTCGATTTTTGCCAGGGAGGTCTTCCGGTTGCACGGTTTGCCCAAGGAGATTGTGTCGGATCGGGGGAGTCAGTTTGTGTCCAGGTTCTGGCGCGCCTTTTGCTCCCAGTTGGGGATTCATCTCTCTTTCTCCTCGGCCTACCACCCTCAGTCCAATGGGGCCGCAGAACGATCCAATCAGGCCTTGGAGCAATTCCTTCGTTGCTATGTCTCCGATCACCAAGACAATTGGGTTGACCTCCTGCCTTGGGCTGAGTTTGCCAGGAACACGGCGGTGAACTCTTCCTCTGGGACGTCTCCCTTCATGGCCAATTATGGGTTCCAACCTGCCGTGTTACCGGAGGTATTCTCTCCCCAGGATATTCCGGCTGTGGAGGATCACCTTTCCGTCCTACGTGCTTCTTGGGTACAGATCCAGAGGTCCCTTGAGGTCTCTGCGCAGCGCCAGAAACTCCAGGCTGATCGCAGACGAGCGCCCGCTCCTTCCTACCAGGTCGGAGACCGCGTATGGTTGTCCACCCGCAACCTCAACCTTCGAGTGCCCACTCCCAAGCTGGCGCCTCGCTTTGTTGGTCCCTTCCGAGTGCTTCGCAGGGTAAACCCGGTAGCCTATGCCCTTGCGCTTCCTCCTGGCATGCGGATCTCCAACGTGTTTCATGTCTCCCTGTTGAAGCCACTGGTGTGTAATCGTTTCACTTCCTCGATTCCTCGGCCTCGTCCGGTCCAAGTGGGCAATCGTGAGGAGTATGAGGTGAGCAATATCCTGGACTCACGCCTGGTCCGCGGCCGGGTGCAGTTTTTGGTCCATTGGCGTGGTTATGGTCCAGAGGAGCGTTCCTGGGTTCCCTCCGCAGATGTCCATGCTCCTGCTTTGCTCCGAGCCTTCCACGCACGCTTCCCTCAGAAACCGTTCCTTACTCCGCGGAGGAGGGGCCCTTGAGGGGGAGGTACTGTCATGGTCTTACCTCCTTGCTGTTCCCTTCGTTTGACATGTGCTGGCGGCCATCTTGGTTTCTGGGTTTTCTTGTAGCCTCCCACCCTGCGGCTCCTCCTTCCCACTGGGAGGAGCTGGATGCCCAGCTCATATATATAGGAGGTCTGTGGCTTCAGTTCCTTGCTTGGTCCTCCTGTGTTCACATGCTTCCAAGACTGCTGCTGCTTCTGGTTCCTGATCCTGGCCTCGTCTGACTACCCCGTTGGTTCCTGATTCCCGCTTCGTCTGACTACCCCGTTGGTTCCTGATTCCGGCTTCGTCTGACTACCCCGTTGGTTCCTGTTCCTGGCTTCGTCTGACTACCCTTCTGGTTCCTGACCTCTGTCTCCGCAAGACCCTGCTTCGGTTTAGCCATCCGTTCGGACTTTGCTTACGGCTTGCTCTTCAATAAAACCTTCTTATTTTCCACTTATCTCTTGTTGTACGTCTGGTTCATGGTTCCATGACAGGCCTTCACAGAATAAGGGTCCATTCACACGTCCGTTGTTTCTTTCCTGATCTGTTCCGTTTTTTGCGGAACAGATCTGGACCAGATCTGGACCCATTCATTTTCAAAGGGTCCTGAAAAAAAATCAGACATTGTGCTGTCCGATTTTTTTCAGGACCCATTGAAAATGAATGGGTCCAGATCTGGTCCGCAAAAAACGGAACAGATCAGGAAAGAAACAACAGACGTGTGAATGGACCCTTATAGTGACTTCTAAAAGGCAATTGGTCACACTGGATTTTTTTAAGGACCCTTGCAGACGAGCGTGTGCGGATTATGTCCGGATGCGTTGCAAATGCGTTCAGTAAAAAATGCGCGATTTCACAAAGTCATTCAGTTTTGCCTACGATCGCGTTCAGTTTTTATCGCGCGGGTGCAATCGATCACATAAAATACTATTTTGATTACATTTTATTTTTTGTTACGTTATATACTCCAGTCACATCCAAAGCTGTAAACAACTCTTCTGATTCCTTGTTACTTTTGCTGGACCATATATTCCAATGCTCTCCCTGTTTGGGGCATTATGTGTGCATGGTATGTTTTAGGGTATTGTGAATGATGTTCACACCCAGTGCAGTTTGAAAAACTCCAGTCACACCCAAAGATGCTGTCTAAAGTATTAGAGATAATAGCATATGGCAGACTTATGGGCATTTGATAAGTACAGGTCCCAACAGCAGATAGTCTAGATTACCTTTTCTTCTTTTTTTTTCTATTTTGAGTTACATCTTTCTTATACAGTACACCATTCACACCCAGAGCTGCATCAATAAGCATGCTGGTTCCTGTTACCTCCCGGACAGCAGTGATGTAAATTTCAGCTTGTTTTATGATTGTTGGTCTTCTGTGTCAGAGTTTTGGAGTAGAAGCATTCACATCCAGTTTTCTTGTTAGGCAGGCAGCACATTATGTCCGCGTTCACACTGTCTGTCTCCTCATCTGTCTGCTGTGAGGATCGGCCATATGGTGACCTAAAGAAAACTGCATTATTCGCAAACTCACACTGTGGACTCATCATCTGAGCGGGAAGCAGGGAGAACAAAGATACAAGCCAGCCTCATGCTCTGCTGCACTCATCAGGGACCTAGGCATCTATTCATCCTGAGTTGGGTTTTGTATGAATAGCATAACAAGCCTGCAGTGAAGACTGACACACAGTATGTGTAATGCAAATCTTCCCCTTCCCCTTAGATTTATTAGAAGCAGGAAGTTTAAATGTTTCTCCTTATCATACTCTCATCAGAAAGAAGGAAGTGGCAATGTTTCTCCACCCCTTGGACTCATTAGAAGCAGGACGTATCAATGTTTCTCCACCCCTTGGACTCATTAGAAGCAGGACGTATCAACGTTTCTCCACCCCTTGGACTCATTAGAAGCAGGACGTGTCAATGTTTCTCCACCCCTTGGACTCATTAGAAGCTGGACGTATCAATGTTTCTCCACCTCTTGGACTCATTAGAAGCAGGATGTATCAATGTTTCTCCACCCCTTGGACTCATTAGAAGCAGGACGTATCAATGTTTCTCCACCCCTTGGACTCATTAGAAGCAGGACGTATCAATGTTTCTCCACCTCTTGAACTCATTAGAAGCAGGACGTGTCAATGTTTCTCCACCCCTTGGACTCATTAGAAGCAGGACGTATCAATGTTTCCCCTCCCCTTGGACTCATTAGAAGCAGGACGTGTCAATGTTTCTCCACCTCTTGGACTCATTAGAAGCAGGACATGTCAATGTTTCTCCACCCCTTGGACTCATTAGAAGCAGGACGTATCAATGTTTCCCCTCCCCTTGGACTCATTAGAAGCAGGACGTGTCAATGTTTCTCCACCTCTTGGACTCATTAGAAGCAGGACGTGTCAATGTTTCTCCACCCCTTGGACTCATTAGAAGCAGGACGTATCAATGTTTCCCCTCTCCTTGGACTCATTAGAAGCAGGACGTGTCAATGTTTCTCCACCTCTTGGACTCATTAGAAGCAGGACGTGTCAATGTTTCTCCACCCCTTGGACTCATTAGAAGCAGGACGTATCAATGTTTCTCCACCCCTTGGACTCATTAGAAGCAGGACGTATCAATGTTTCTCCACCCCTTGGATTTATTAGAAGCAGGACATATCAATGTTTCTCCACCCCTTGGACTTATTAGAAGCAGGACATATCAATGTTTCTCCACCTTTTGGACTCATTAGAAGCAGGACGTGTCAATGTTTCTCCACCTCTTGGACTCATTAGAAGCAGGACGTGTCAATGTTTCTCCACCTTTTGGACTCATTAGAAGCAGGACGTGTCAATGTTTCTCCACCTCTTGGACTCATTAGAAGCAGGACGTATAACCATGTGTTCTTGGTTATTTAACCATATTAAAGGTCTTACAGGGGAGGGCGGGGATGGGTGTTATGGGGTTTTATATACCAACAATCTCGTATGTTGAATGTTTTGCGTTGTACAATCATCCTTTTTGCACTATGTTGAATATACTACAGGATGCAAGAAATCTTGTAACATGATAAATGTTTATTTTGTACAAAACCAATAAAAAAATTATGCAATTTAAAAAAAAAGAAGCAGGACGTATCAATGTTTCTCCACCTCTTGGACTCATTAGAAGCAGGACGTATCAATGTTTCTCCACCTCTTGGACTCATTAGAAGCAGGACGTATCAATGTTTCTCCACCTCTTGGACTCATTGGAAGCTGGACGTATCAATGTTTCTCCACCTCTTGGACTCATTAGAAGCAGGACGTATCAATGTTTCCCCACCCCTTGGACTCATTAGAAGCAGGACGTATCAATGTTTCTCCACCCCTTGGACTCATTAGAAGCTGGACGTATCAATGTTTTTCCACCTCTTGGACTCATTAGAAGCAGGACGTATCAATGTTTCTCCACCCCTTGGACTCATTAGAAGCAGGACGTGTCAATGTTTCTCCACCTCTTGGACTTATTAGAAGCAGGACGTATCAATGTTTCTCCACCCCTTGGACTCATTAGAAGCAGGACGTATCAATGTTTCCCCACCCCTTGGACTCATTAGAAGCAGGACGTATCAATGTTTCTCCACCCCTTGGACTCATTAGAAGCTGGACGTATCAATGTTTTTCCATCTCTTGGACTCATTAGAAGCAGGACGTATCAATGTTTCTCCACCCCTTGGACTCATTAGCAGCAGGACGTATCAATGTTTCTCCACCTCTTGGACTCATTAGAAGCTGGACGTATCAATGTTTTTCCACCTCTTGGACTCATTAGAAGCAGGACGTATCAATGTTTCTCCACCCCTTGGACTCATTAGCAGCAGGACGTATCAATGTTTCTCCACCCCTTGGACTCATTAGAAGCAGGACGTGTCAATGCTTCTCCACCCCCTGGACTCATTAGAAGCAGGACGTATCAATGTTTCCCCACCCCTTCGGGTAAATATAGTCAAATATTAAAGAAGCATGGCTGATTTAGTCAGAAACGGCACCACGCCGGCCCATGGGTTGTGTCTGGTATTGCAGCTCATTTCCATTGAAGTGAATGGAGCTGAGCTGTAATACCCCATACAACCACTAGACAGGTGTGGTGCTCTTTCTGGAAGAAAGCTACTATGGATAGGGAGAAGTCAGAGGTCTGAGCATGGCTAATGATAAGTTGGAACATGCAGATCCTTCTTCGTCACGGATTGATGAGAACGTGTCTGACACTCGTTAACAAGATAATAAGCAGATCACGTAATTAAACTTGTCTCCACTGTAATTACACGGGGGACCTGATTACACTAAGCCACAGCGCCTTACAGGTTAAATCTAACTGTAATGTTATATATTACACTCCAGTCACATCCAATGCTGTTAGGAGTGCAATGAATGTAAATATCCAGCTCTATAGTGCCACCTACTGGATGGCTACCCTGCATTACAAGTGGAAGAAAGATAAATTGTCAGTGCAGCTTTGGATGCGAGTGGAGTGTAAGCTGTGATCAGTGCAAGGTTGTTACTAGGTGGAGTAACACTGGAGTCTAAAGAGAAGGTGGAAGGAGAAGGAAAGTGTATAGGAGGGAACAGGACTATGATGATTTGGCCAGGGAGATGGTGGAATGCTGAGGACCTCTAGTGGTGACTGAGAAAACTGCAGCGCAATGGCATTTTGCATCCAAAATCTTTAATAAAAGCAGGAGCAAAAGGGCGACATGTGGATGTAAGGTCTTATACAAATCCAAAGCAGAGGAGCTTACAATCTACTGACTAATAATTAAGGGAATTACCCTTTATATGCAGTTTCTTTAGTGGCAGACTATCAGATATTCCAGACTATCAGATGGACCAGCATCCCCGTATACATCAGATGGGAGGTGACCTAGAACCTTATAAAGCAGCGGCATCCATGTCGGTCTGGACGGCGCAGTGGGCATATCCGGGTGGTTTTCCCAGGCGGATCAGGCGCAGAAGGTAATCGGAATGAAGGGCGGAGTCTGTCAAGTCGATAAACCGCTTGTAATTCAACTGTAGTTCCTGCAAGGAAAAAAGATCAGCAAAGTGACAGCTCGAATTAGGCTCCAGAGCAGCAGTCATAATTCTGCAGAGCTGAAATCTCCCAGCTTGTTTTTTTGGGGGGGACTCTGGGAAGTATCATCTTTTCACCAGGTTCTGTAGAGGAATAAGACGTAGGAAAAACTAACTAGGAGCTCAGCTTAGCCCAATATTAAGCTTGCTGACGGTTTCCACTAAGAAACAGCAGAATTGTGAATACAGCTCTGGAGTATAATACAGGATGGAACTGTAGCTGACCACTGGACCTTCTGACACTGGAAAGTAGCAGTCTTTTGGTGTGACTGTCCACCCACATATAGCGATGATATTGACCCTTGTGAATTGGAGGCGGGGCCAATAGTGGCGACCGTTACCTTACCCATATAAGGTACAGAAGTATATGTAAAATACCTTAAATTGACATTCAAATTCAGTCTTCTCCTGGATGACGTGTTTCAGCTGCTCCTGAACGGCACAAATCCTGCCGGGATGAAATGCAGGTTCAGTATCGGTATATAATAGATGATGAGGTCAGTACAGAATAATGGGAGTTATTGTTCCTGTATTGTCCAGGGCAGCTCAGTCTAGAACAGTCAGCATGGCCATCTGACCTGAAACGCGTGGTGTATACCTATAGGAACGAATAGTACATGGGCAATGTACGGTGTATCGTATGGTAATAGTGGACCAGGACAGGAGACCATCCAGAATAAGCCTCTTACTTTTCCTGAAACGTCTTCAGTTCCCCCTCGTGTTGCCTCTTCAGGACGTCCTTCTGCAGGTCCGACCGTCTTCGTTCCTCCCTGACAGCCTCGGAAACCGCATCCTTCATACACTCCTCGTAATACAACTAACAATAGCAAGAGGTTGATAGTCACTGGTCAGAGCCACTATTACATAGATAATTACACTATGCTTTATAATATAAATGGTGCGCATGGGTGTGTACATGGAGGAGGAGTCATAAGTAGGAGTGTCATCTGGTCACGCCCCCGAGCTTCCTCTTTCAGGGATCTCAGCTGCTAATCACAGCACAAGGAGAATTGGGATGGAGATTTAGCATTATCTTAACCAGATTCCTGTTTGTAGAAAAGAGCACTTGGGGGACAGCACTTAAGGGCCCTTCAGTGGCCATATTGCTTTGGTTCGTCAGGAGTCTATGGCACCACTAATAGCAGAACCATCTACCATCAATCATACCATCTTCAATGATTAATGTCAAAGGTCATATAGAATTGCCGACTTATGTCTCCACTGCTCTCTTATGAGATAGGGGTCCTTTTTTGGACAGGATATTTTTGGGATAATGTTTTTCCCCTGGATAACCCCATGCAGTCCCTGAGGGCCTTTTTTAAAAATAAAAATGTTAAACCCCACTATCTCACCTTTGCCGCCTCCTTCACCGCCTGCATCTCCCTCTCCCGTTCCCCCTCCGCCCGTTTCTGCGTTTCCTGGCACGCTTCCTCCACAGCCGCGGTAGACTCCACCTCCCAGCTCCGCCGCAGTTCCTCCATTTCTTCTTCCAGCTCTTTCCGTATCCTTTGACGCAGCGTCCTTATTCTTTCCTCCTCAAGATGTTTGCGGTTCCTGGAGATCTCAGCCAACCTTTCCTGGAGAGACTGGGGCACAATGGAATTTTTTTTAAAGATTTTTGATATTTTTTAATGAACATTTTACATATAAAGGCTAAATTGCGATTTTCGTGATCTCGACCCACGTCCTTACCCCGTGCCCAGTGGCTAATGGGTACTGTGCAATGAAGCTGTGGCATGGTGGGTGTTCACTGGCGGATCTTTGTGCCACTGATGCCTCCTGGTGGTTCCTACCTCATTTTGGTCTCTTAGCGCCTCCTCCTTTTCCTTCTCTACTTTATCAATGGTGGCACACAGGTTGGCACACTTCTTACATGGCATGTTGTGCGCGGCGGTGGCTTCTGTCAAAAAATAAAATTGAGCCTTAGATGGCACATTAGACTATTTTTTATTTAAAGGGGAACACAACATCCTCAGACTATGGCCACTCTACAACGCCCCACTCAAGTTGAAGCAGGAGGCAGAACTACACCCTTAAAGGAGTCTTCCAAAGTGCTAATCGGGACACTAAAAGGAAAGAGCTCCGCCCCTTTGACTTCTACCAGGACCCGCCCTGTTCCTCTTTAGTCAGGACTAATGTCACATGACTCCCCTCTGCTTTCCTGAATGGCTGAGAGCCCTGAGGGGAGGGGCCTGTGTGTCGAGCTATGATGTATTGTTTGGTTACCCTATAAGATAAGGTAAAGGGGCCCATACTGCTGCCCACTTAAAGGGGTTGTCCAGGATTAGAAAAACATGACTGCCTTCTTCAGTAAACAGCGCCACACCTGTCCATGGGTTGCATCTAGCATTGCAGCCAAAGTGAACATCTGTGGTGCCATGGTTTTGTGGACCATCCCTTTAAATATAATGGAGCAGAACCTGTCACACAGCTCTCCTAGTTTCCAGAGTATAATCCCGTTCAGGGTTCAGGGAAAGCTGGGTGCGGCTCGTGAGAAAGATCAGTGGACCTCTCCGGTAGTCATGGTCACACGGTGAGACACAGGGAAGTGCGCTGGGCTCCATAAAACATGTCTCTCCGTGCTTCGCCTTTTTATTTGCACAGTCAGGATTCCTTGTGTTCCATAAAATCCAACTTCTTGACTTTTGACCCGTTACCAGCAACGGGGTCAGCAATGTCAAGAATTCACGTCCCCCCCCCCCCTCGGGGTTATTACTAAAACCAACACAGCCAGAGAAAGGACAAACGAGAAAATTCACCAAGATGGCAACTGTGCCAGTCTGTTTAGTGAATGTAGCAGCACAGAGTATTTCAGGAGAGGAGTGTGCTGATCTGGTGGAAGATCACAGCCTGAAGGTTACACAGTGGAAGGAGCAGCTTCCTCACCAGCACAGAGTATTTCAGAAGAGTCTGCTGATCTGGTGGGAGATCACAGCCTGTAGGTTACATAGTGGAAGCAGCAGCTTTCCCAGCAGCACAGAGTATTTCAGGAGAGGAGTCTGCTGATCTGGTGGGAGATCACAGCCTGAAAGTTACACAGTGGAAGGAGCAGCTTCCCCAGCAGCACAGAGTATTTCAGGAGAGGAGTGTGCTGATCTGGTGGGAGATCACAGCCTGAAAGTTACATAGAGAAGCAGCAGCTTTCCCAGCAGCACAGAGTATTTCAGGAGAGGAGTCTGCTGATCTGGAGGGAGATCACAGTCTGAAGGTTACACAGTGGAAGGAGCAGCTTCCCCAGCAGCACAGAGTATTTCAGGAGAGGAGTGTGCTGATCTGGTGGGAGATCACAGCCTGAAAGTTACATAGAGAAGCAGCAGCTTTCCCAGCAGCACAGAGTATTTCAGGAGAGGAGTCTGCTGATCTGGTGGGAGATCACAGCCTAAAAGTGACATAGTGGAAGGAGCAGCTTCCTCAGCAGTACAGAGTATTTCAGGAGAGGAGTCTGCTGATCTGGTGGGAGATCACATCCTGAAAGTTACATAGAGAAGCAGCAGCTTTCCCAGCAGCACAGAGTATTTCAGGAGAGGCGTGTGCTGATCTGGTGGGAGATCACAGCCTGAAAGGTACATAGTGGAAAGAGCAGCTCCACCAGCAGCACAGAGTATTTCAGGAGAGGAGTGTGCTGATCTGGTCGGAGATCACAGCCTGAAGGTTACACAGTGGAAGGAGCAGCTTCCCCAGCAGCACAGAGTATTTCAGGAGAGGAGTCTGCTGATCTGGTGGGAGATCAGTCTGAAGGTTACATAGTGGAAGGAGCAGCTTCCCCAGCAGCACAGAGTATTTCAGGAGAGGAGTGTGCTGATCTGGTGGGAGATCAGTCTGAAGGTTACATAGTGGAAGGAGCAGCTTCCCCAGCAGCACAGAGTATTTCAGGAGAGGAGTGTGCTGATCTAGTGGGAGATCACAGCCTGTAGGTTACACAGTGGAAGGAGCAGCTTCCCCAGCAGCACAGAGTATTTCAGGAGATGAGTGTGCTGATCTAGTGGGAGATCAGTCTGAAGGTTACATAGTGGAAGGAGCAGTTTCCCCAGCAGCACAGAGTATTTCAGGAGAGGAGTCTGCTGATCTGGTGGGAGATCAGTCTGAAGGTTACATAGTGGAAGGAGCAGCTTCCCCAGCAGCACAGAGTATTTCAGGAGAGGAGTCTGCTGATCTGGTGGGAGATCAGTCTGAAGGTTACATAGTGGAAGGAGCAGCTTCCTCAGCAGCACAGAGTATTTCAGGAGAGGAGTGTGCTGATCTGGTGGGAGATCACAGCCTGAAGGTTATATAGTGGAAGGAGCAGCTTCCCCAGCAGCACAGAGTATTTTAGGTGGTGAGAATTCATGTTGAAGCGCCTACTTCTCTCATTTACTAATTATTAGCTCTCATTACTTTACAATTTCTTAATATTTCGGTGTTTCAGACGTATTTTTTTAAAAAAAATATATTTTTAGCATGTTTTTATCAAGTAGCCGAAAAAAAAAAAAAAAAGCAGCACAATGGTCTAATGAGGGCAGCCGTCACCATGGCAACCAGCCCCTTGGCAATCATCTCCCGCGTTTCTCCGGGATTTCTAAATAAGATGAAAATATCATATTTGTTCCCTTTTCCTCCCATCCGCTCAGGGTCCCAGCTGCCGGGGTGAGGGGCGCGCTGAGATATTAGGGGGATTATCCGCCATTATTCTACACCAGCACCGAGAGCCGGACCCCTCACCTCTGTATAGCGCGTACTGGCGGCGCGGTGCTAGGGGGCGATCTTCTGCTCCCTGTTTGTTGCGGTGAGCTGCGGCAAGTTAGAGCGCTATGTAAGACCGGAAAGCCCCGCCCCTTATAGAGAACGTATGGGCGGAGCAACGGGTTTGAACGCAAAGTGTACATGGAGACCGCACTTTAGTTCAGCTCGCACACTTCAGAACACTGGCAGATACTGGATATCTTCCTAAAGGGATTGCCCCCACGGCAAAATGTATTATGACCAGTGAGCTATTCAATAAAATGTATCTGTATAGCGCCACCTGCTGTTTTCTCTTTTCCTTATTTCTCTGTCCACTTCACTGAGGTGGTCGCACATGCTCAGTTTAAATCTTCAACTGTCACCAGCTGTATCTTCTGTTAGTAAGCTGTGACAGGGAAAAAACTGCAGCAAAAAGGCCACACCCGCTGAGAAATGTCACGCCCCTGAGCAACAGCTCCCTGTCTGCCCAAGATGGGTTAAGTTATAGAAAAAGGGAAGGAGAGCAAGAATCTCTAAACAGACCTTGTCCAGTAGGTATGTGAGGAGCATTTGGCTGGTGTGAGGCTTCATTGTTTCTAGTGAATGTACGGTACTCTGGGTGTTTTGAGGTCATTCTCTAAATATCTTGGTGCCAATCTGGAGATGTCACCCTCTGGACATTGTGGTGTCAGTCTGGAGATGTCACCCTCTGGACATTGTGGGGTCAGTCTGGAGATGCCACCCTCTGGACATTGTGGTGTCAGTCTGGAGATGCCACCCTCTGGACATTGTGGTGTCAGTCTGGAGATGTCACCCTCTGGACATTGTGGTGTCAGTCTGGAGATGTCACCCTCTGCACATTGTGGTGTCAGTCTGGAGATGTCACCCTCTGCACATTGTGGTGTCAGTCTGGAGATGTCACCCTCTGGACATTGTGGTGTCAGTCTGGAGATGTCACCCTCTGGAAATAGTGGTGTCAGTCTGGAGATGTCATCCTCTGGAAATAGTGGTACCAATCTGGAGGTGTCATTTTATGGATCTTTCAGTGCCTGTCTGGAGAGGTCACCCTCTGGATCTTTTGGTACTAGTCTGACGATGTTATCATCTGGATCTTTTGGTGTAAAACTGGAGATGTCCACCTCTGGATTTTTTGTTGCCAGTCTAGTGATGTCACCCTCTGGATCTTTTGGTACTAGTCTGGAGATGTCATCGTCTGGATTTTTTGTTGCCATTCTCTGGATCTTTTGGTGCCAGTATGGAGATGTCACCCTCTAGATATTTCAATGGCAGTCTGAAGATGTCACCCGCTGGCTACTTTGGAGCCAGTTTGGATATGGCATCCTCTGGATCTTATGGTGCCATACTGGAGATTTCCTTCTCTGGTTCTCTTGGTTTCAGACTGAAGATGTCATCCTCTGGATCTCATGGTGTTAGACTAGAGATGGCCAGACTAGAGATGTCTTCTTAATTTTTGGAAATGTCATCATCTGGAGCCGATTCGGAAAGGTTATCTCTAAATCAATGACTCCTTACCAAAGGACTTCTCCTTTAGATATCTGATGACAACCTTTTTTTCCTCCATTAGTGCGGGCACTGGCTGACATTTATATGTTGATGAGAACATCTGGATTCATAATTTATTTCTTTTGACACCAGCTTTTTCCGTAGCAGGGGGCATCCCCGGCCACGGGCCCCCAATGTTGTCCTAGATTTGTCTCCATGCTTGGAGAAATCCTGAACGTTCCTGAATGTCCCACCTGCCGGACTCTATCTATGTGACCTTCTGGGAGGAGTACCCCTTTAAGTATGACAACAAATGAAGCCATAAGCTGATTTCCATCTGAACAGGACAGATGTGGTGGTGCACGCGCCATCTCCCCAGTCACGGGAGGATGTGATCTTGCGCCTGTAAATGGAGCTAATCAGCACGCTTCATTATTTTTAGCTGCGTAATTCCGGGTGTCAGCGCCGCCGCGGCTCCGATGAAACGTGAGGAATACATTAAGACGTCCCCTCAGCTGCTGATGCGACAATGGGGGCGACGCGACAAAAAGCAGTGTTATATCGCCACAGGTTGGGTCATCGAGCGGCTAGGGTCAGGGGAGCGGCTCTAATGTCTGCATTGAGACTGGGGAATCCCTCAGAGACAACCGGCCCATCAATCCACCGCCCTACTGACTCTTTTTAGGATAGTTTAAGCCATTTTTAAGAAAAGAGACTCTTTCCCTTCCTGCTCCTTTTCTGCTACTGTACTTCTTATGTGTCAGTCTTCACTGCCATTCTGGAATTCTATTCATAAAGCAGAAAGCTCAGGATGATGAGTCCTATTAGTCCCACCCAAATAAGGTAGTGCAGGGGAGCGTGGAATGGCTGAAGGGTGATAAAAATACAATTGTAAAGTACAGGACTGAAGACCAGTAAAGGTGGCAACATACGGGCCTCATTAATTTAAGAGGAAGCAGCGCCACCTGGTGCTTACCTTGCAGTACTGCAGATGAATACAATCATTAGAACTTGTATTATTTTTAATAATTCATTTTGAGACAGCACCGGGTCTATAAACCATCGGAGCAGCGACCGCCATAATTCCGGTTTCACGGAATGTCACAACCAGCGGCGCTCATTTAAAGGAAGCTATTTATGTTCCTTTTCAAGGAATCAGTCATCACAATTAAGGGTAAAAAATTATCATAATCAGCAACAGGAAGCAGAAATGAAAGCAGATTACCCCGATCCCTGGGCTGTGGCGGCGTACGTGGAGCGCTGATGAAGGGGGCCGACGGCGAGCGTATGTGAACCACATCAGACATAATATCTGGGAAAGCAGCAGTCAGTTCTCAGAGACGCCGGGCAGACAGCAACTGTTTACTGTGGGTTTCCTAGAAACAAAAGGAGGAGGAACCGGGAGACAGCAACCTGCAGCTACACAGCGAGGACACACTGCACACCGCGAGGACACACTGCACACCACTAGGACACACTGCACACCGCTACACAGCGAGGACACACTGCACACCGCTACACAGCGAGGACACACTGCACACCGCTACACAGCGAGGACACACTGCACACAGCTACACAGCGAGGACACACTGCACACAGCGAGGACACACTGCACACCACTACACAGCGAGGACACACTGCACACCGCTACACAGCGAGGACACACTGCACACCGCTACACAGCGAGGACACACTGCACACAACTACACAGCGAGGACACGCTGCACACAGCTACGACACACTGCACACAGCTACACAGCGAGGACACACTGCACACAGCGAGGACACACTGCACACAGCGAGGACACACTGCACACCGCTACACAGCGAGGACACACTGCACACAGCTACACAGCGAGGACACACTGCACAGAGCGAGGACACACTGCACACCGCTACACAGCGAGGACACACTGCACACCGCTACACAGCGAGGACACACTGCACACCGCTACACAGCGAGGACACACTGCACACCGCTACACAGCGAGGCCACACTGCACACAACTACACAGCGAGGACACGCTGCACACAGCTACGACACACTGCACACAGCTACACAGCGAGGACACACTGCACACAGCGAGGACACACTGCACACAGCGAGGACACACTGCACACCGCTACACAGCGAGGACACACTGCACACAGCTACACAGCGAGGACACACTGCACAGAGCGAGGACACACTGCACACCGCTACACAGCGAGGACACACTGCACACCGCTACACAGCGAGGACACACTGCACACCGCTACACAGCGAGGACACACTGCACACCGCTACACAGCGAGGACACACTGCACACAGCGAGGACACGCTGCACACACTGCACACAGCGAGGACACGCTGCACACAGCGAGGACACGCTGCACACAACTACACAGCGAGGACACGCTGCACACAACTACACAGCGAGGACACGCTGCACACAGCTACACAGCGAGGACACACTACACAGCGAGGACACACTGCACACCGCTACACAGCGAGGACACACTGCACACAGCTAGGACACACTGCACACAACTACACAGCGAGGACACACTGCACACAACTACACAACGAGGACACCCTGCACACAGCTACTCCGCGAGGACACACTGCACACAGCGAGGACACACTGCACACAGCTACACAGCGAGGACACACTGCACACAACTACACAACGAGGACACCCTGCACACAGCTACTCCGCGAGGACACACTGCACACAGCGAGGACACACTGCACACAACTACACAGCGAGGACACACTGCACACAGCGAGGACACACTGCACACAACTACACAGCGAGGACACACTGCACACAGTAAACCGCGAGGACACACTGCACACAGCTACACAGCGAGGACACACTGCACAGAGCTACACAGCGAGGACACACTGCACAGAGCTACACAGCGAGGACACACTGCACACAGCGAGGACACACTGCACACAGCGAGGACACACTGCACACAGCTACACCGCGAGGACACACTGCACACAGCTACACCGCGAGGACACACTGCACACAGCTACACCGCGAGGACACACTGCACACAACTACACAACGAGGACACACTGCACACCACTACACAGCGAGGACACACTGCACACCACTACACCGCGAGGACACACTGCACACAGCTACACCGCGAGGACACACTGCACACAACTACACAACGAGGACACACTGCACACAACTACACAGCTCACTTATCACCGGTCTGAGATACACTGGGCGATATACTCCTGCAGGAGCAGTATTATAGTAGTTATATTCTTGTACATAGGAGCAGTATTATAGTAGTTATATTCTTGTACATAGGAGGCAGTATTATAGTAGTTATATTCTTGTACATAGGGAGCAGTATTATAGTAGTTATATTCTTGTACATAGGAGCAGTATTATAGTAGTTATATTCTTGTACATAGGAGCAGTATTATAGTAGTTATATTCTTGTACACAGGAGCAGTATTATAGTAGTTATATTCTTGTACATAAGAGCAGTATTATAGTAGTTATATTCTTGTACATAGGAGCAGTATTATAGTAGTTATATTCTTGTACATAGGAGCAGTATTATAGTAGTTATATTCTTGTACATAGGAGGCAGTATTATAGTAGTTATATTCTTGTACATAGGGGGCAGTATTATAGTAGTTATATTCTTGTACATAGGAGTAGTATTATAGTAGTTATATTCTTGTACATAGGAGCAGTATTATAGTAGTTATATTCTTGTACATAGGAGCAGTATTATAGTAGTTATATTCTTGTACACAGGAGCAGTATTATAGTAGTTATATTCTTGTACATAAGAGCAGTATTATAGTAGTTATATTCTTGTACATAGGAGCAGTATTATAGTAGTTATATTCTTGTACATAGGAGCAGTATTATAGTAGTTATATTCTTGTACATAGGAGGCAGTATTATAGTAGTTATATTCTTGTACATAGGGGCAGTATTATAGTAGTTATATTCTTGTACATAGGAGCAGTATTATAGTAGTTATATTCTTGTACATAAGAGCAGTATTATAGTAGTTATATTCCTGTACATAGGAGCAGTATTATAGTAGTTATATTCTTGTACATAGGAGCAGTATTATAGTAGTTATATTCTTGTACATAGGAGGCAGTATTATAGTAGTTATATTCTTGTACATAGGAGCAGTATTATAGTAGTTATATTCTTGTACATAAGAGCAGTATTATAGTAGTTATATTCCTGTACATAGGAGCAGTATTATAGTAGTTATATTCTTGTACATAGGAGCAGTATTATAGTAGTTATATTCTTGTACATAGGAGGCAGTATTATAGTAGTTATATTCTTGTATATAGGAGCAGTATTATAGTAGTTATATTCTTGTACATAGGAGGCAGTATTATAGTAGTTATATTCTTGTACATAGGAGGCAGTATTATAGTAGTTATATTCTTGTACATAGGAGCAGTATTATAGTAGTTATGTTCTTGTACATAGGAGCAGTATTATAGTAGTTATATTCTTGTACATAGGAACAGTATTATAGTAGTTATAGTCTTGTACATAGGAGGCAGTATTATAGTAGTTATATTCTTGTACATAGGAGCAGTATTATAGTAGTTATATTCTTGTACATAGGAGGCAGTATTATAGTAGTTATATTCTTTTACATTGTCACGGTCATATTGGTGTTTGACTGTGGCGCGGTTGCCGTGCAGATTAGTTGCCAGGGGCAACATGTAGTTTGTGGTTTGCACGTGCACTTTCCCTTTAAGGTGTGCCTCCCTGCTGTTTGGTGAGCAAGGGGTTAATCTTCTGGCTAGTGGGAATTAAGGTGTGTCCTGGGTGTGGCTGCAAGCTTGATATAAACCTGTGGCTTGCTGGCTGGGTGCAGTTGTACTACAGCTGGTATTGGAGCTTTGCTCCTTGCCTGGGTGTTCCAGCCCAGTCCTTGAGAGCCACCTTATGGATAATAAATTGTCCTCCCTTATGTATCCTCCATGTACCTTTACCCTCACTTGTTGTATGTTGGTGTGGGTTTATGTTCTGGGTGTGTTAAGCGTTTTGCTGGTTGTTACATGTCTAGGCTGTTGTTGGTCCCTGCATGTGTGCTATACGTCACCCGGTATGTGGATACCTCCGTGAGGTGGCTGGTTTCCCGGAGGGGTTAACCATTAGTGTGTATGCAGTGCTGCCTGGAGCTGCCGTGCTCCTTGCGGCATGGGTCCAGGCAGTATCAGGAGTGCTGGATACCTGTGTGTGTGTTGTCTGTACGGTGTCCTGTTTGGTCTGTGGGCACCTGCAGCAGGAGAGTTTTCCGGTCTTCTTACCTGCCGATCCAGATGCTGCATATGGTCATTTCCCCTCCACCTGTTACTAGGCAGCTGGAGACTCCGGTTCATCTGAGTCCCTGAGGAACCGGTTGTCTCCTATTCCTGACCCCTATGCCAGGGACCGTCAGGGTCAGCAGGATCCAGTGCATGAGCCCTCCCACCTTCAGGGTTTGCTCATGTGGTCAGGGTCAGATTAGGACAGCTGTAGGTTGTGGCCTGCTCCCTTCATTGTTGTCTGGCCTAGTAACAGTTCCCATTATACGTGGGGGGTTTCCCCCACTCCCCACCGTGACAGTATGATATATAAAAGGTGGCCCTCAAGGACTGGGCTGGAACACCTAGGCAAGGAGCAAAGCTCCAACACCAAGCAAGGCTGTAGTACAACTGCACCCAGCAAGCCACAGGTTTATATCAAGCTTGCAGCCACACCCAGGAAACCCCTTAATCCCCACTAGCCAGAAGATCAACCCCTTGCTCACCAAACAGCAGGGAGACACACCTTAAAGGGGAAGTGCACGTGCAAACTATACGTTGCCCCTGGCAACTAGTCTGCACGGAAACCGCGTCATGGTTAAACACCAATATGACCGTGACGTACATAGGAGCAGTATTATAGTAGTTGTATTCTTATACATAGGAGCAGTATTATAGCAGTTATATTCTTGTACATAGGAGGCAGTATTATAGTAGTTATATTCTTGTACATAGGAGCAGTATTATAGTAGTTGTATTCTTGTACATAGGAGCAGTATTATAGTAGTTGTATTCTTGTACATAGGGGGCAGTATTATAGTAGTTGTATTCTTGTACATAGGAGCAGTATTATAGTAGTTATATTCTTGTACATAGGAGGCAGTATTATAGTAGTTATATTCTTGTACATAGGAGGCAGTACTATAGTAGTTATATTCTTGTACATAGGTGGCAGTATTACAGTAGTTATATTCTTTTATCACAGCGCAGAGCGTCACAGCTAGGGAGAAAAAAACAAAAACAAACACCTCACCTTCTCCTTGGCCTTGACTCTCTCTGCTGCGATTGGACCGCGCTACAGCTAGGGAGAAGGAGACGCCCATTGAGAAACAAGGCAGTCTCCTCCTCCCTGTACCGATGCTATTCATCAGCATATCAGGCGGAAAAGTGAACGGGGGCCACAGCAGGGGAACGAAGCGCCGGACAGGCACACTAGTAAGCGATATTACATCCATGAATTATGCCCTACACAACCCCCTACTTATTTCATAATCTCTGGACCCATTAAAGGTCCTCTTTAAGTGCTGGTCTCGTGTTGCCCTCTCGTGGTCATTTGTAGAATACACTAGTTTTACAATGTTATTTTTCTGCATTTTGTGTGTGTGACTACTGCAGTGGTCACTTGCTTCTGCTTAGATGGTAGTCAGGTGATGTGCGAATATAGCACCAGCCCTTGCGTGGGACCATCTCCGCCATACCTTCACCAATTCTCCACTGCACCCCCATTCCATAAGGTGCAACAGGACACAATTGTGCGAGACTCTTTATTGCGTTCAGGCTGTACACAAGGTATAAAATATTTACAGATACCTACAGGGATACATATGTACAAAATATAATACCCAGAAATACAAAAACTGAGGGAATCCCCTGTCCCCCTCTATGTGGCAGCACAATGTCTCTCCGGCTGTGCCCCACTACTTGGCATCACTGCTGCTGCCTCCGCACCACCAGAGCCGCAGCGCGTTCTCTCCAGCTCTGCTGCGTTTCGCTCCTTCTGCTTCCTGATGGGTCTCATCTCCGCTGTCTTCTGACTCCGGAAACTTCCGTTGTCCCGACGTCGTGGCCAGGATGGGTAGAGATGGGTGCAGGCTGAAGGCAGAAATAGGAAGGGGATTACTCATTACAGTTCACTGACAGCAAGCAGAGACCTTGTTAGAAACCTAAACTTGTGAGGCTTCAGCAATCAGCTTTTTTATGTGGACAGCTGTGATAAAAGTAAAAAGAATTGCTGATCTGACCCTGTGAGACGAATAGGTCACATTTCCTGTAATCAGATTTTTCAGGAAAAATTGAATTTAATAAAAAAAAGATTAAAGTCTGCCGGGCCGCAGCTTTCACCCACCTGACGCCGTTGACGCAGTCAGTCTGTGCCTGGAACTGCAGCGCTGGTGACAACACTCCCTCCACCGGCGGAGACGACATGTCCCAGACAGACACCACCCCCTCCGTGTCCCCGCTGACCAGGTACCGGCCCAAGCTGTGAGGACGAGGAGACCAGCACACATGAAACGTATCACAATACCGGAATGAGCAGACGATGGGGCCAAGCCGACACTCACCTGTCCGTGTCAAAGTACACCCTCTGGTTGGTGGTCACACTGCGCCTCAGGGAGGTCAGCACCTGCCCGGGGTGACGGACGTCCCAGCACAAGATCTCTGGGTCCTGCAAGGAGTGTTACACAGATGACACTTAGAGGGGTCCTTACAAATGTCCTACAGAATGTAGTAACCGCGAATGCAACCTACTGCTCTCTGTTATCAGCCATTCCAGGCCGGGGAGAGGATGACTGTAGGACAGGAGAATACAGTCTATTGCTCCCTGTTATCGGCCATTTCAGAGGAGAGGTTGACTGTAGGACAGGAGAATACAGTCTATTGCTTCCTGTTATCTGCCATTTCAGGGGGGAGGATGACTGTAGGACAGGAGAATACAGTCTATTGCTCCCTGTTAGCGGCCATTTCAGAGGATAGGACGACTGTAGGACAGGAGAATACAGTCTATTAGGCTGGGCCAAAGCTTTTTACGGCGGTCCAGTCTAAGCGCTGCACGGGTCCACCATGCAGCACGGAACGGGGGGCTTGAGCCGTGGTCCTGCTCTAACAGCCCGGACTGGCAGGAGTGCCGATCCGGGCTGTTTGACATGCCACGGGCAATAGCTCCTGCCACATGTAAAGTGCTGACAGAGGGAGCGGACTCCCTCTGTCTCCCATTAGCACCCTGCAAATGCGATCACAGGGTGCCGATGTGTATAAAGGCTGGCTGGGGTCTGATATAGGCTCCAAGCCAGCCTTGAGTATTTTCCAGCAGGCTGTGCTTCTCTGGCGCAGCCTGCTGGTCAATGTCAGTACAGAACTGACATTAAAATGCAACGCACTATAGAGATAGATTTTAAAATACAATGCACTATGAAAATGTTGGCTGTTATAGTCCCCTTGTGAGACTATTAAGTGGTTAAAAACAAAAAACATTTATTAAAAGGGGTTATCCCATCTTGGACAATTGGGGCATATCGCTAGGATATGCCCTCCATTGTCTGATTGTCCACCTCTGGGACCCGCACCTACAAGGAGAACGGAGCGGAGAAAGTTGAAAAGGGTGCACTGCGCATGCGCGGCCGCCCTGCATAGAAATGCACTGGCTCGGCTATTTCCGTCGGCCCCATAGAAATGAATGGGAGTGGTGGCCGCGCATGCACGGTGCACTCCCATTCACTTCAATGGGAGAGGTGGGGAGCTGCACCTGGTGGTGGATGGGAAACCCGGGGTCCTCCAGCCACAACTCTCCCTGGGTCTGTTCTCCTTGTAGGTGCGGGTTCCAGAGGTGGGACCCGCACCTATCAGACAATGGGGTCATATCCTAGTGATATGCCCCCATTGTCTAAGATAGGAATACCCCTTTAAATAAAAATAAATAAATAAAAACACTTTTATATGAATTTTTTTTTACAAAAACTGGGGAAAAAAAAAACGGAATAAAAAGAATTAAAGACTTAACCGACCCAAATAACCGACACAAATTACACTCCTTCACCCATTAAGCTTCCCAATAGCCGTTACCTAAAACAGACTTCTACAAACATTTAAGAATCAGACAGACATTCTTTTTCCCAAATCCGGATAAACGACCCAATTTTTCCTAAATCTGCATTTATATTCTTTTCTACTCAAAATCCTATAACGAAAGGTATTTCTAACGTCTACGCTGATATTAGTGAAGAGAAGTTAAAAAATAAATATCTACTACAATGGGAAAGAGACCTAGGAACCACCTCTTCACCCGAAAATTGGAGATCTGCGTCCAACTGGACTGATGAAATATCCAAAAGGAACGCACCAGTGTGAACTCTCACGGAAAACACTCCTGAGATGGCACCTGACAGCGGTAATACTAAACCACATGGAGCCCGGCTACTCTGACCTGCGCTGGAAGAAGTGTGGAGCCCAAGGAACCCATCTCCAAAAACTTTTTGGAAAACGGTATTTGAAAAACTAAACAAGATGCTCCATATAAACATCCAACCATCTCCAGACTTTGCCTCATGTTTTCTACCAAATCAATCTATCCCACAACCTACCAAACCAGTGGGATCCCATATAATACCGGCCGCAAGAAGCCTCATGGCACAGAAATGGAAAAGCCCAGAAAGCCCCACCATCTCAGAAGTACGGCCATCGCTCTCACACGCACACAGCATGGAAACTAAATATGCATCATATTCACTACCTTTAGGAAAAACTAAAAAATACCGGTCTCTATGGAAACCGAACTATCTAAATACCAAACCGATTCTCCCTTAACTATAGAAGATTTCCTAGACGGACGTTAATATTATTTACCTGCTATATTTATTTTATAAAAATATATAATAACCAATTCATTAATACTTAAGATAAATGTATATGTGTGTGTGTATATATTGTATGTATGTACACTACTGTCCTTACAAATATATTATGAGTATCATACATGCATAAATATGATGACAAATTGTGTGTGTGTGTGTAACATGGGGACATACATATACAGTCAGGTCCATAAATATTGGGACATGGACACAATTCTGACATTTCTGGCTCTATACACCACCACAATGGGTTTGAAATGAAACAAACAAGATGTGCTTTACCTGCAGACTGTCAGCTTTACCTGCAGACTGTCAGCTTTACCTGCAGACTGTCAGCTTTACCTGCAGACTGTCAGCTTTACCTGCAGACTGTCAGCTTTAGGGTATTTACATCCAAATCAGGTGAACGGTGCAGGAATTACAGCAGTTTGCATATGTGCCTCCCACTTGTTAAGGGACCAAAAGTAATGGGACAGAATAATAATCATAAATCAAACTTTCTCTTTTTAATACTTGGTTGCAAATCCTTTGCAGTCAATTACAGCCTGAAGTCAGGAACGCATAGACATCACCAGACGCTGGGTCTCATCCCTGGTGATGCTCTGCCAGGCCTCTACTGCAACTGTCTTCAGTCCCTGCTTGTTCTTGGGGCATTTTACCTTCAGTTTTGTCTTCAGCAAGTGAAATGCAGCTCAATCGGATTCAGATCCGGTGATTGACTCGGCCATTGCAGAACATTCCACTTCTTTCCCTTAAAAAACTCTTTGGTTGCTTTTGCAGTATGCTTCGGGTCATTGTCCATCTGCCCTGTGAAGCGCCGTCCAATGAGTTCTGAAGCATTTGGCTGAATATGAGCAGATAATATTGCCCGAAACACTTCAGAATTCATCCTGCTGCTTCTGTCAGCAGTCACATCATCAATAAATACAAGAGAACCAGTTCCATTGGCAGCCATACATGCCCACGCCATGACACTACCACCAGCATGCTTCACTGAAGAGGTGGTATGCTTAGGATCATGAGCAGTTCCTTTCCTTCTCCATACTCTTCTCTTCCCATCGCTCTGGTACAAGTTGATCTTGGTCTCATCTGTCCATAGGATGTTGTTCCAGAACTGTGAAGGCTTTTTTAGATGTCGTTTGGCAAACTCTAATCTGGCCTTCCTGTTTTTGAGGATCACCAATGGTTTACATCTTGTGGTGAACCCTCTGTATTCACTCTGGTGAAGTCTTCTCTTGATTGTTGACTTTGACACACATACACCTACCTCCTGGAGAGTGTTCTTGATCTAGCCAACTGTTGTGAAGGGCGTTTTCTTCACCAGGCAAAGAATTCTTCGGTCATCCACCACAGTTGTTTTCAGTGGCCTTCCGGGTCTTTTGGTGCTGCTGAGCTCACCGGTGCGTTCCTTCTTTTTGAGGATGTTCCAAACTGTTGTTTTGGCCGCGCCTAATGTTTTTGCTATCTCTCTGATGGGCTTGTTGTGTTTTTTCAGCCTAATGATGGCTTCACTGATGGCGACAGCTCTTTGGATCTCATCTTGAGAGTTGACAGCAACAGATTCCAAATGCAGATAGACTGGAAATGACCTCTGGACCTTTTATCTGCTCAATGTAATTGGGATAATGAGGGAATAACACACACCGGCCATGGGACAGCCGAGAAGACAATTGTCCCATTACTTTTGGTCCCTTAACAAGTGGGAGGCACATATGCAAACTGTTGTAATTCCTGCACCGTTCACCTTATTTGGATGTAAATCCCCTCAAATTACAGCTGATATATATATTTAAAAAAAAAAGTAAAATCCAAGGCAGAACTAACCGTACTTAAAGTCTGGCGTGCCGGCAGTACAGACGCAACCAATCGTCAAATAAATAAAAACTGCAGCACTTTCAATGTAGTGAAAAGAAAAAGGTCCTTTATTCGCCCGTGCGACGTTTCAGTCCGCTTACCGCCTTGAGGCTTGATAACGGTCCCAGTAAGCGGACTGAAACGTCGCACGGGTGAATAAAGGACCTTTTTCTTTTCACTACATTGAAAGTGCTGCAGTTTTTCTTTAAAAAAAATAAAAATATCTTCACTTACAAGTTTCGAGTGACAGATGCGCTCTTAGCATGGGATAAATTAAAAGAAATAGGGTCCTGTGCCGTCTTTATTTTTTTTGCGGACCCGTTGACTTCAATGGGTCCATGGTCCACGAGAACAGACATGCGGGTGCAGAAAACACATCGATGATCCGTGCGCTTTCCTCATCTGTATTTCCATTCTGCAAAAAAGGGATAGGATGGCCCATACTTGGCGGCAAAATGCGGACCAAGGACCCATTGAAGTCAATGGGTTCACAAAAAACAAGGATGCAGTATCCCTATTTTGCGGACCACAAATATGGTCGTGTACATTAGGCCTTAGAATCAGGATTGTAGTATATCTGAATAGCATCAGAAACCCTAAACGTGGAAACTTCTGTGGAGCACATTTGGGTAATGAGCCCCAAAGCGACATCGAGCTGCTGCAAATGAAATGTATTGAGAAGGCGCATCCATCGAGAAGAAGAAAACTCCAATCTGTTGCATCTTGAT
This sequence comes from Bufo gargarizans, assembly GCF_014858855.1. Lineage (NCBI taxonomy): Eukaryota > Metazoa > Chordata > Amphibia > Anura > Bufonidae > Bufo > Bufo gargarizans. Next base: position 51,686,052 of record NC_058081.1, read on the forward strand.
GTTTGGCAGCCGCCACCCAAAAGGGATGAGCTTGAAAACAGACCTCATCTGGATAGATTGTAATGTGCGCTTAGTCCCGTATCCGATCCCTTCTCAGCATGCTTGGGTTTAATCACATACTGTGCTATGAGCAAGTCTCATTTAAAGAGTCTCCGTCACCTGTTTCCAGTATACCATGCTAGACATATAGTGAGGTAGGGCCCCAAACGCTGATCACAGACATGCCTGTATTTCCCTCGCACTGTAAAATCCACGTAAAAAAATAACAGAGCACTCGGAGGCGCGCCTATTGCTTCTGAGCACCGCATCTCCGACGCCCTCCTGCCTGGTAGTGCTGCCCTCTATGTAATAAAAACATCGCCCATTCATTTGATTGACAGCGCTAGACCACTGAGATCTCGCGCGTCCGCACTCCAACTTTTGACGGCGCGTGCGCACTACACTTGCACGGTCGATCTCGGCCAGTCCAATTCCTCAAGTGCGCAAGCCATCCTCCCTGAAGACAAGCTCCTCCGCTCCCTCTGAAGCAGAACGCGCCGGCACTTCTGGGTGCAGGGACGGCGCGTGCGCACTTGAGGAATTGGACTTGCCGAGATCGACAGTGGTCTAGCGCTGTCAATCAAATGACTGGGCAATGTTTTTATTACAAACAGGGCGGCACTAACAGGCAGGAGGGCGTCGGAGATGCGGTGCTCAGAAGCAATAGGTGCGCCTCCGAGTGCTCCGGTTTGCTCATTAGCATATATTTTTTTGTGGATTTTACAGTGCGAGGGAAATACAGGCATGTCTGTGATCAGCGTTTGGGGCCCTACCTCACTATATGTCTAGCATGGTATACTGGAAACAGGTGACGGAGCCTCTTTAAAGGGGTTGTCTCACTTCAGCAAATAGCATTTATCATGTAGACAAAGTTAATACAAGGCACTTACCAATGTATTGTAATTGTCCATATTGCTTCCTTTGCTGGCTGGAGTCATTCTTCCATCACATTATACTCTGCTTGTTTCCATGGTTACGACCACCCTGTAATACAGCATTGGCGGTCGTGCTTGAACACTATAGGAAAAAAAGCACCAGCCTACGTGAGCTCACACAGTCCCGGCCACCAGAGAGGCCAGCACTTTTCCATATAATGTGCAAGCACGACCACCTCTGATGGATTGCAGGGCGGTCGTAACCATGTAAACGAGCCGTGTATAATGTGATGCAAAAATGAATCCAGACAGCAAAGAAGGCAATATGGACAATCACAATACATTAGTAACTTACTATACATAACAAATGCCAGTTGCTGAAGCCAGACAACCCCTTTAAGCTACATGCACACGACCGTATGTGTTTTGCGGTCCGCAAAAAAAAAAACTAAAAACGGGTGCCATCTGTTTGTTTTTTTACGGACCCATTGTAACAACATGACACGTTCTATTTTTTTGCAGGGCTACGGAACGGACAAACTGTCCGCATTTTTTGAGGACACATTGAAATGAATGGGTCCGCATCCTATCCGCCAAAAAACGGAATGGACACGGAAACAAACAACGTTCGTGTGCATGTAGCCTTAATGCGAGCACGTCCACTGCGGGAAATATGCTCCAGGTGGACACTGCTCCTGTGACGAGATTTATAATGCTGTGCGTCTCTGCCCGTCCTTAGCTGTAATCAACTGTACTCACATAATGCCGTCAGTACAAATCCTTACAGCGGAGGTCGGGCAGAGACGCACAGCATTATAAATCTCGTCACAGGAGCAGTGTCCACCTGGAGCACGATTCCCGCAGTGGACGTGCTTGTCTGAAATTAGCTTAAGAGCGCCATCTGTCTCTCGAAACGTGTAAGCAAAGATTTTCTCCCTTTTTTGTGGCCTATTATTTAATAAAGACTTGGATTTTAACAAAGACTGCACAACCTGATCATCTATATATATGTACTTATCTACATCATTTACTTTTCTGCCCCCGGAGAACACGCAGCGCCCGTCCGCAGAGAACAGCAGGTGGGTGACCCCTCCTATGGGGCCGTGCAGGACGGCCAGCGTCACCCCTTCTTCGTAGGAGTAGAGGCCCAGACACCTGGAGTACGAGCCGCAGGCGTATATGTCCTGAGCCGGGCTGAACGCAATGCAGGAGATGATCCCCGGCTGACCCAGCTTCTTCTCTGGAAGACACGTTAGAAAGAAAGACCTGCCGTCATTATACATTATCTTCTTCTGGGAAAGCTGGGTGATGAGCCATAAGGAGTAATGAAGTCTACCGGAAGGGATGCCCCTGGACAGAGGCCAAAAAGGCGCACTTACGGAAAGTGGGGCGACATTCACAGTCTCTTCCAGGCCGAGAAGTGTCAAATACCCGAACCATCTTATCAAACCCGCAAAACAGGCGAGATCCGTCCGGCGAGAAGCACAGCGAGTGAGCGGCCGTCAGCTCATCCTGGGGAAGATAGTCATAAATACAGACTGCGAAAGGTGTACCCCTCCCCCCCCCTGAGGGGTCACTTAGCATGCGGCACTTACCAAATGGTTATAGGGTCGGTAAGAAGCCTTGAGGTCTCCGGTGAAGGCATCCCAAACATGAATGGGGTTGTCTCTGCTGCTGCTGGCGACACTGAGGGAGAGATTAGAGGGTCAGTGTAATAGACGATACATTGTAACAAACCCCCAGCTGAATCAGCAGTGTGAAAAGAGCCTTACAGGACACTTACAAGCAGGAGGCCGGGTCACTGGAGTTCATGAGAGGATGCCAACAATAATCGTAAATGGTGTCTCCCTCCGACATACGGAGAACCGGCCCCTAGAAGACAAGAGCTTGAATCTGTGGGGCCAAAACTGCCATATGACACTGTGCCCCTCCTCCTGCAGGGTGATACATATAGAAAGAGCTATGAGTCTGCTCCTCCTCCTGCAGGGTGATACATATAGAAGGAGCTATGAGTCTGCTCCTCCTCCTGCAGGGTGATACATATAGAAGGGAGCTATGAGTCTGCCCCTCCTCCTGCAGGGTGATACATATAGAAGGAGCTATGAGTCTGCTCCTCCTCCTGCAGGGTGATACATATAGAAGGAGCTATGAGTCTGCTCCTCCTTCTGCAGGGTGATACATATAGAAGGAGCTATGAGTCTGCCCCTCCTCCTGCAGGGTGATACATATAGAAGGAGCTATGAGTCTGCCCCCCTCCTCCTGCAGGGTGATACATATAGAAGGTGCTATGAGTCTGCCCCTCCCCCTGCAGGGTGATACATATAGAAGGAGCTATGAGTCTGCTCCTCCTCCTGCAGGGTGATACATATAGAAGGAGCTATGTGTCTGCCCCTCCCCCTGCAGGGTGATACATATAGAAGGAGCTATGTGTCTGCTCCTCCTCCTGCAGGGTGATACATATAGAAGGAGCTATGAGTCTGCCCCCCTCCTGCAGGGTGATACATATAGAAGGAGCTATGAGTCTGCCCCTCCTCCTGCAGGGTGATACATATAGAAGGAGCTATGAGTCTGCCCCTCCTCCTGCAGGGTGATACATATAGAAGGAGCTATGAGTCTGCCCCTCCTCCTGCAGGTAAGGGCTATGAGTCTGCCCGCCTCCTGCAGTAGAAGGAGCTATGAGTCTGCTCCTCCTCCTGCAGGGTGATACATATAGAAGGAGCTATGAGTCTGCTCCTCCTCCTGCAGGGTGATACATATAGAAGGAGCTATGAGTCTGCTCCTCCTCCTGCAGGGTGATACATATAGAAGGAGCTATGAGTCTGCCCCTCCTCCTGCAGGGTGATACATATAGAAGGAGCTATGAGTCTGCCCCTCCTCCTGCAGGGTGATACTATAGAAGGAGCTATGAGTCTGCCCCTCCTCCTGCAGGGTGATACATATAGAAGGAGCTATGAGTCTGCACCTCCTCCTGCAGGGTGATACATATAGATGGGAGCTATGAGTCTGCTCCTCCTCCTGCAGGGTGATACATATAGATGGAGCTATGAGTCTGCCCCTCCTCCTGCAGGGTGATATATATAGAAGGAGCTATGAGTCTGCCCCTCCTCCTGCAGGGTGATACATATAGAAGGAGCTATGAGTCTGCCCTCCTCCTGCAGGGTGATACATATAGAAGGAGCTATGAGTCTGCTCCTCCTCCTGCAGGGTGATACATATAGAAGGAGCTATGAGTCTGCTCCCTCCTCCTGCAGGGTGATACATATAGAAGGAGCTATGAGTCTGCCCCTCCTCCTGCAGGGTGATACATATAGAAGGAGCTATGAGTCTGCCCCTCCTCCTGCAGGGTGATACATATAGAAGGAGCTATGAGTCTGCCCCTCCTCCTGCAGGGTGATACATATAGAAGGAGCTATGAGTCTGCTCCTCCTCCTGCAGGGTGATACATATAGAAGGAGCTATGAGTCTGCTCCCTCCTCCTGCAGGGTGATACATATAGAAGGAGCTATGAGTCTGCTCCTCCTCCTGCAGGGTGATACATATAGAAGGAGCTATGAGTCTGCCCCTCCTCCTGCAGGGTGATACATATAGAAGGAGCTATGAGTCTGCTCCTCCTCCTGCAGGGTGATACATATAGAAGGAGCTATGAGTCTGCCCCTCCTCCTGCAGGGTGATACATATAGAAGGAGCTATGAGTCTGCTCCTCCTCCTGCAGGGTGATACATATAGAAGGAGCTATGAGTCTGTCCCTCCTCCTGCAGGGTGATACATATAGAAGGAGCTATGAGTCTGCTCCTCCTCCTGCAGGGTGATACATATAGAAGGAGCTATGAGTCTGCCCCTCCTCCTGCAGGGTGATACATATAGAAGGGAGCTATGAGTCTGCTCCTCCTCCTGCAGGGTGATACATATAGAAGGAGCTATGAGTCTGCTCCTCCTCCTGCAGGGTGATACATATAGAAGGAGCTATGAGTCTGCTTCTCCTCCTGCAGGGTGATACATATAGAAGGAGCTATGAGTCTGCTCCTCCCCCTGCAGGGTGATACATATAGAAGGAGCTATGAGTCTGCCCCTCCCCCTGCAGGGTGATACATATAGAAGGAGCTATGAGTCTGCTCCTCCTCCTGCAGGGTGATACATATAGAAGGAGCTATGAGTCTGCCCCTCCCCCTGCAGGGTGATACATATAGAAGGAGCCGTGAGTCTGCCCCTCCTCCTGCAGGGTGATACATATAGAAGGAGCTATGAGTCTGCTCCTCCTCCTGCAGGGTGATACATATAGAAGGAGCTATGAGTCTGCTCCTCCCCCTGCAGGGTGACCTCTTACCATCTCCTGCAGTAGGTCCCATTCAGCAGAGTACAGCTCTGGAGGAAGGTTATAAATGCGCAGGATGTTGTCATCACTGTTGGATAAGATGCAGGATCCGTCCGGGGCCCTGGGGATATGAACAGTGTTTGGTAACTTTAATGAAGAACACAAGGAAATTAAATCTCTGGCTCCACCTACTGGACTACAACTAACCCTAAGTGCAATGACCCTGAGCCCCGGCTCTAGAAGTAACCCTGACAGGACGGGGACTCTCTGTCTTAAAGAGCCACCACTACATTCATCTCTCCTAAGAGATGGGGGTCTCATTAACCCCTTGGAAGACAAAACCAATAGCCCTCAAAACGAGAGCTTCAGCTGTATACTGTGCAGGTAACAGTGGAGCAGACTGTGCGTTAAAGGGGCACTCCACCTCCTGACATGTCACAATGAGCGGTCAGGACAGATGGCTTCCGTCAGTGGAGTTTCACTATAGCTACCGTGCAGACACAGATCTGCAGATCAACAGGATTTGCGTAAAAAGGGGAATTTCCGACAAGAAATTCCCAACTGTTATAAGGGGTGGCCACCGAGCCAACTACACAGCCACAGGGGTGGCCGCCGAGCCAACTACACAGCCACAGGGGTGGCCGCCGAGCCAACTACACAGCCACAGGGGTGGCCGCCGAGCCAACTACACAGCCACAGGGGTGGCCGCCGAGCCAACTACACAGCCACAGGGGTGGCCGCCGAGCCAACTACACAGCCACAGGGGTGGCCGCCGAGCCAACTACACAGCCACAGGGGTGGCCGCCGAGCCAACTACACAGCCACAGGGGTGACCACCAAGACAGCCCCCAATTCAGCATTGACGTGACGATCTGAGGAGGAGCAACCCCGTTCCTCGTCACTTCCGGCAGGCTAACATGGCCGCCTCCTCTTTCAGTCTGGGATCTTCTCTGAAATTAATACTGACACTTTTTTGGTAGAGTTCCCCTTTAAATTCTAAGAGTATGTCTAATCCGACAGTTCACGTCCCCTCTTTCTCCTACACGTTTTCCGCAGTGGGGGCGTCACCCTGTAGATTCGCCCCCAGAGCTGACATCCGCACTCACCACTTGCACCCTTTCAGGAAGTTCTCTGGGACACTGGTGTACTCCGCCCAGGCGCCCGTCAGAGCCCACGGCTGCTGGGAGAAGTCGTACTGCGCTGGACTGGAAGAGAGGACACCGGTCAAAAACATGCCCAGTAAATATCAGAACCTCAAGTCACCCTCTTCTGCTCCTGGGAAAGCTGGGTGACTACCAACACAGCCGGCATACGTCTGGTGGTTACCATCCAGCTTTCCTGGAGTTCTGAAAGGCAAGCACACCTGTGGAGAGAATGTGTAATGGTGTCCATATTCATTGTCACGCAGCTTTCTCAAGTACAAGTGTATGCGGATCCAGGAAAGCTGGGTGACAAACACTATGGTAGGTGGGGAGGGGTTGCTGTGAGATATCTCTGGCACCTGTAGGCATCCTCTGGGGTCTCGGCATCTGGCACAGGATCCGCCTCCTCATGTGACGCCCCCTCAACATCCTCCTGGCACTCAGCGCACACTGGGTCTGTCTGGTCAGGGCAGGTCTTTTTGGCTGGTGGTCCAAGACCCTCGTCCTCCAGGTTAGCCTGGTCGTCCAGCGTTTCATCCACAGCCTGGTGGACATCACTCTCACTGCCCCAATCCTGACCCATCACAAGGTCTTCTCCTGTATGACCCTCCAGATTGTCCTCTGAGGTCCCGGGGTGGTCCTCACTGACTGCTGAAGGGACCACCTCCTGGTCCTCCTTGTAAAGATTGCTTCCTTCCACAGCCATGTCTTCTGTCTGACCTTTCAGAATGTCCTCCGAGGTCCCGGGGTGGTCCTCACTCACTGCTGAAGGGACCACCTCCTGGTCCTCTTTGTAAAGATGGCTTCCTTCCACAGCCATGTCTTCTGTCTGACCTTTCAGAGTGTCCTCTGAGGTCCCGGGGAGGTCCTCACTCACTGCTAAAGGGACCATCTCCTGGTCCTCCTTGTAAAGATGGCTTCCTTCCACAGCCATGTCTTCTGTATGACCTTTCAGAGTGGCTGCCGAGGTCCCAGGGTGGTCCTCACTCACTGCTGAAGGGACCACCTCCTGGTCCTCCTTGTAAAGATGGCTTCCCTCCATAGCCATGTCTTCTCCTGTCTGACCTTTCAGAGTGTCCTCCGATATCCTGTCCTCTGATATCACTACTGATGGGGTGGCCACCACCAGCTGCTGGTCCTCCTTGTAAAGATGGCTTCCCTCCACGGCAGCTTCTCCCGTCAGACCTTCCTCCGTTTCTGCTATCGCCTCCATTTCATTACTAGCCGCACCGATCTTCACGCGTCCCTCCATACTGCCTGTCCCTTGTCCGTGGTCACATCACCTGTCAATCAAGGCCAAGACATGATCAGAGTTCTATAAACCTTAAAGGGGTTGTCTACTTTCTAAAACAAAATCACAGAAATATAGTGGCAAATCTGGGGGAGCTGCTCAAACCCCAAACACTGTAGCGTGTTTTTCATTGGGGGAGCAGCCCCACCGCATGTGGACCGCAGCAAACGACTATCCCCAGCAAAAAATGCGTACAATGGAGGATTCCGGCGCGGTCCACATGCCCCACAGAGGCATCCTACACAAAACGGAGCATTGTGCGGATGAAAATATAATTATATAAATCACGGATATGCCACTGACTATACTAGCTAGTCATACAAGCAGATATTAACCACTTCAACCCCGCTAGCTGAAACCCCCTTAACCACCTCAGCCCCGCTAGCTAAAACCCCCGTAATGACCAGGCCACTTTTTACACTTCTGCACTACACTACTTTCACCGTTTATCGCTCGGTCATACAACTTACCACCCAAATGAATTTTACCTCCTTTTCTTCTCACTAATAGAGCTTTCATTTGGTGGTATTTCATTGCTGCTGACATTTTTACATTTTTTGTTTTTAATCAAAATTTACCGAATTTTTTGGAAGAAAAAAAAAGACATTTTTCACTTTCAGTTGTAAAACATTTCAAATTAAACTACATTTCTATATACCGTATATACTCGAGTATAAGACGAGTTTTTTGGCACATATTTTTGCGCTCAAAAAGGCCCCTCGTCTTATAAAAAAATAAAAATAAAATAAAATAAAAAATATATAAAAATAAAATCGCATTCAAATTTTCGCATAAAAATCCGCATGAACTGATATTTTCCCCAAAATCAAATATTCGCTTTAGTTGGTTTTTGTACTGTTAAAGTTATTGTTGATACCATATTGTTTTTCTTTGAAATAAAAATTCAAAAACCTTTAACCTACTGATGCCTCAATTAATGTAATTTTATTGGTACGGTATCTTTTTATTTTTTAAATTTACCAGTAGCTGCTGCATTTCCCACCCTAGTCTTATACTCGAGTCTATAATTTTTCCCATTTTTTGGGGGTAAAATTAGGGGCCTCGGCTTATATTCGGGTCGGCTTATACTCGAGTATATACGGTACATTTTTCTCTAAATTTATTGTTCTACATGTCTTTGATAAAAAAAAAATGCAATAAGTGTATATTCATTGGTTTGCGCAAAAGTTATAGCGTTTACAAACTATGGTACAAAAATGTGAATTTCTGACTTTCTGAGCACCTGTCATGTTTCCTGAGGTTCTACAATGCCCAGACAGTAGAAAAACCCCACAAATGACCCCATTTCGGAAAGTAGACACCCTAAGGTATTCGCTGATGGGCATAGTGAGTTCATGGAAGTTTTTATTTTTTGTCACAAGTTAGCGGAAAATGAAGATTTTTTTTTTTCTTACAAAGTCTCATATTCCACTAACTTGTGACAAAAAATAAAAAAACTTCCATGAACTCACTATGTCCATCACGAAATACCTTGGGGTACCTTCTTTCCAAAATGGGGTCACTTGTGGGTTATTTATACTGCCCTGGCATTTATACTGGCCTGCGTGAGAAGAAGTCTGGAATCCAAATGCGTAAAAAAATGCCCTGTGAAATCGTAAAGATACTCTTTGGAATTTGGGCCCCTTTGCGCACCGAGGCTGCAAAAAAGTGTCACACATGTGGTATCGCCGTACTCAGGAGAAGTAGGGTAATGTGTTTTGGGGTGTATTTTTAGTTGTCATTTTACAGAGATATTTCTCTCACCCAGCATGGGTATATGTAAAAATACACCCCAAAACACATTGCCCAACTTCTCCTGAGTACGGCGATACCAGATGTGTGACACTTTTTTGCAGCCTAGATGCGCAAAGGGGCCCAAATTCCATTTGGATCCCAGACTTCTTCTCACGCTTTAGGACCCCTAAAATGCCAGGGGAAGTATAAATACCCCACATGTGACCCCATTTTGGAAAGAAGACACCCCAAGGTATTCCGTGAGGGGCATGGCGAGTTCATAGAAGTTTTTTTTTTTTGCCACAAGTTAGCGGAAATTGTTTTTTTTTTTTGTTCTTTCTCACAAAGTCTCCCCTTTTCCGCTAACTTGTGACAAAAAGTTCAATCTTTCATGGACTCACTATGCCCCTCAGGGAATACCTTGGGGTGTCTTCTTTCCAAAATGGAATCACTTGTGGGGTATTTATACTGCCCTGGCATTTTAGGGGCCCTAAAGCGTGAGAAGAAGTCTGGAATAGAAATGTCTAAAAAATTTGACGCATTTGGATTCCGTGAGGGGTATGGTGAGTTCATGTGAGATTTTATTTTTTGTCACAAGTTAGTGGAATATGAGACTTTGTTAGAGAAAAAAATATATAAAAAATTTCCGCTAACTTGTGACAAAAAAAAATTCTTCTATGAACTCGCCATGCCCCTCAAAAGTGATCTTTTTATAGCGCCGCAGCGATTTTACAGTGTTTTTGCAGTGATCAGAAAAAAAAAATATTTCTGTCACTGCGGTGGGGCGGACTGAACGCAAGTGTGCGCACAAGATCAGGCCTGATCGGGCGAACTGCGGACAATAAAAGGCTTTTTCTATATAGTTCTGGCAATGTGCGGATCCGCAAAACACATACGGACGTCTGAATGGAGCCTTAGAGGGGGTGATCAATGACAGGGGGGTGATCAGGGAGTCTAATATGGGGTGATCAGGGGTTAATAAGTGACCGGGGGGGGGGTGTAGTGTAGTGTTTGGTGCTACTTATTACTGAGCTGCCTGTGTCCTCTGGTGGTCGATCCAAGCAAAAGGGACCACCAGAGGACCAGGTAGCAGGTATATTAGACGCTGTTATCAAAACAGCGTCTAATATACCTGTTAGGGGTTAAAAAAATCACATCTACAGCCTGCCAGCGAACGATCGCCGCTGGGCAAGCTGTAGATCCACTCGCTTACCTGCAGTGCCTGTGTGCGTGCGTTCACAGGAAATCTCGCGTCTCGCGAGATGACGCATAGATGCGTGACTCTGCCTGAGACAGCCGCCTCCGGAACGCGATCCTGCGTTAGGCGGTTAAAAGCTGAGACTTTTGCCAATATATTCCTGTGGTGCATGATGGGCGCCGATGTGTTCCTGACAGGAATATATTGGCAAAAGTCTCAGCTTTTAATATCTGCTTGTATGACTAGCTAGTATAGTCAGTGGACATATCCGTTTGGTGCATTGTTTTCTGTGGTTGTCTACTTTCTACATAAATTTCAGTATTAAAATTTTTTAAATATTAGAAACGTGTGTAGAAAGCAGACAACCCGGCTAATCTCTGCATTACAGTTCTGTAACTTTCTAATAGACTTCGCGTTTCAAATCACTCTCACACCCCTGCAATCTATGCTCAGCTCTGCCGCCCGACTAATCCACCTCTCCCCCCCGTTACTCTCCCGTCTCTTCTCTCCCATCCTCTTCTTTCTCCCCCCGTTACTCTCCCGTCTCTCCCCCCTCGTTACTCTCCCGTCTCTTCTCTCTCCCCTCGTTACTCTCCCGTCTCTTCTCTCTCCCCTCGTTACTCTCCTGTCCTCTCCCCCGTTACTCCCCCGTCTCTCATCTCTCCCCCCGTTACTCTCCCCCTTCCCCGTTACTCTCCTCTCTCCCCCGTTACTCTCCGTCTCTCCCCCCGTTACTCTCCCGTCTCTCCCCCCGTTACTCTCCCGTCTCTCCCCCGTTACTCTCCCGTCTCTCCCCCCCGTTACTCTCCCGTCTCTTCCCCCCGTTACTCTCCCGTCTCTTCCCCCCGTTACTCTCCCGTCTCTCCCCCGTTACTCTCCCGTCTCTCCCCCCGTTACTCTCCCGTCTCTTCCTCTCCCCCGTTACTCCCCCGTCTCTCATCTCTCCCCCCGTTACTCTCCCCCCTCTCCCGTTACTCTCCTCTCTCCCCCCGTTACTCTCCCGTCTCTCCCCCCGTTACTCTCCCGTCTCTCCCCCCGTTACTCATCCCGTCTCTCCCCCCGTTACTCTCCGTCTCTCCCCCCGTTACTCTCCCGGTCTCTCCCCCCGTTACTCTCCCGTCGCTCTTTCCTCTCCGTCTTCCACTCTCCCGTCTCTCCTCTCTCCCCCTGTTACTCTCCCCGTCTCTTCCCTCTCCCCCGTTACTCTCCCGTCTCTTCCCTCTCCCCCGTACTCTCCCGTCTCTTCCCTCTCCCCCGTTACTCTCCGTCTCTTCCCTCTCCCCCGTTACTCTCCCGTCTCTTCCCTCTCCCCCGTTACTCTCCCGTCTCTTCCCTCTCCCCCGTTACTCTCCCCTCTCCCCCGTTACTCTCCCGTCTCTTCCCTCTCCCCCCTTACTCTCCTCTCTCCCCCGTTACTCTCCTCTCTCCCCCGTTACTCTCCTCTCTCCCATCTATACTGCTCCTGAGAACTGTGACCATAGCAACCAAAGGACAGCTTTCTTTTCATATAGTGCCCTTAGCAACCAATCACAAGACAGGTTTCACTTTGTGATTGCCCATAGCAACCACAGTACAGCTTTCATTTCATATACTGCCCTTAGCAACCAATCACAGGACAGCTTTGATTTCATATACCTCCCTTGAAAACAGCCGCCTATAGCAACCAATCACAGCCCAGCCTTCATTTGCTATTGTCTGCCCGCAGACTGTTGCCCATAGCAACCAATCACAGCGCAGCTTTCATTTCTTACAGTGCTCTTGGAAAATGAAAGCTGTTCTGTGATTGGCTGCTATGGGCAACTAAGTCGCTTAGTTGCTTTCATACATCTGCCAACTATCCTGACCTAGTACTTGTCACAGCTGAGGGGTTGTTACAGTTGTCTTTGGTCTCCTCGTAGGGATGAGCGAATCGACTTTGGCTGAAACATCCGAAGTCGATTCGCATAAAACTTCGTTTCAATACTGTACAGAGCGAGCGCTCCGGTCAGCATTAGAATGTATTGGCTCTGATGAGCCGAAGGTATTACTTCGCGAAGTCTCGCGAGACTTCACATAATAACGTCAGAAGTTGATTTATACTGTAAAAACCATTTCCCGAACTCGGGTTTGGTACCTTGGAACTGAACCCGAGTTCGGGAAATGTTTCTTTACAGTATAAATCAACTTCTGACGTTATTATGCAAAGTAATACCTTCGGCTCATCGCAGCCAATACATTCTAATGCTGTACGGAGCGCTCGCTCTGTACAGTGTTGAAACGAAGTGCGCCCCTCTCCTACCTGCATTGTAACAAGCCCTCAGCGCACAGGTCTCCGGTCACTGGATGTACGTTTCCATTCACTTACCATTTTCAAAATCTCTGCCTGCTGTCAGTGAATTTGGCAACAACCGTCCAATAGAAACAAGTGTTGTTCCTGCAGCAGTGAATACACGTGAAGGGGCGATGGGCGGGAAAACTACTAGCCAATCAGGGTGAGGTGAAACCGGATGTGACCGAGAACACCGGAAAACATCCAGCGGCCATCTTTGTTTTGGGAATAATGACCATTCTGGATGACTGTGAGGGGAGGGGGGTCCTTTAGAGGAGGAGCTCATCGTTGACAATTAGAAAGTAGATGTATCCAAGCCTGTGATGTGTGATACTGCCCTGTATGTGAGCCTATCGGGTGATACTGTCTTCTGAGTTCAGTCTCCAATCTTATCATAGTGTCACACAGTAGTTATGCCCCCATAGTGCCCTCACACAGTAGTTATGCCCCCTTTAGTGCCCCTCACACAGTAATTATGCCCCCTTAGTGCCCTCACACAGTAATTATGCCCCCCTAGTGCCCTCACACAGTAGTTATGCCCCTTAGTGCCCTCACACAGTAGTTATGCCCCCATAGTGCTCTGACACAGTAGTTATGCCCCATAAAGCTCCAACACAGTAGTTATTGCCCCTTAGTGCCCCCACACAGTAATTATGCCCCCACACAGTAATTATGCCCCCTTAGTGCCCTCTCACAGTAGTTATGTGCCCTTTAGTGCCCCACATAGTAGTTATGCCTCCATAGTGCTCCAACACAGTAGTTATGCCCCCTTAGTGCCTTCACACAGAAATTATGCCCCCTAGTGCCCTCACACAGTAGTTATGCCCTCTTTAGTGCCCCCACACAGTAGTTATGCACCCTTACTGCCCCCACACAGTAGTTATGCCCCCTTTAGTGCCCCAACACAGTAGTTATGACCCCTTAGTGCCCTCACACATGAGTTCTGTCTCCATAGTGCTTCGACACAGTATTTATGCCCCCTAAGTGCCCCCATACAGTAGTTATGACCCCATAGTGCTCCAACACAGTAGTTATGCCCCCTTTACTGCCCTCACACAGAAGTTATGCCCCCTTAGTGCCCCCACACAGTAGTTATGCCCCATAGTGCTCCGACACTGTAGTTATGGCCCTTTAGTGCCCCCAAACAGTAGTTATGCCCCCATAAATCTCTGACACAGTAGTTATTGCCCCCTTAGTGCCCTCACACAGTAGTTATGCCCCCTTAGTGCCCACACACAGTAATTAAGCCCCCTAGTGCCCTCACACAGTACTTATGCCCCTTTAGTGCCCCCACATAGTAGTTATGCCCCCTTAGTGCCCCCACACAATAGTTATGCCCCCAGAGTTTCCCCACATAGTAGTTATGCCCCCATAGTGCTCCGACACTGTAGTTATGCCCCCTTAGTGCCCTTCACAGTAGTTATGTCCCCCTTAGTGCCCTTCACAGTAGTTATGTCCCCATTAGTGCCCCCCACACATTAGTTATGCCCCCATAGTGCTCCGATACATTAGTTATGCCCCCTTAGTGCCCACACACAGTAATTATGCCCCCCTAGTGCCCTCACATAGTAGTTTTGCCCCCTTACTGCCCCCACACAGCTATGCCCCCATAGTGCCCAGACACAGTAGTTATGTCCCCTTAGTGCCTCCACACGGTAGTTACGCCTCATTTCCCCGGTGATTGGAGCTCATCCTTCTCTCCCCAGCAGTAGGCACAAAGCAGTGACATCATCGCGTCTCCTGGACTTAGCAGGACAGTGCAGGCCAGGTGAATGGTGGAGCTGACGGCTCAGGACCAGATGATAAAAAACAAGATGGCTGCACACCATTATACATACAAACAATAGAGCTAAGAAATGGGGGTCATTCTAGATAAAAGTGGTACAATACCGACTATAAATGAGTAATGGAAGCTCTTAGCGCACCTACGTGTCGGGCCCATCTACCAGGCGTCAAGGTGGCTTCCGCAGATTCTGAAGGTTCTAGTCTATATTTTCTTGTAGCCCTCTTTTAGACTGGACATGCCCATCTACCTGGGGCTTCTGAGCAGAGTACGTATGTAGCTGGTTCCTACACTGCCCTGAATATTGGAGGCTTAGGTAAGTCCAAGAGAGGCGGTAAATTAGTGTTAAGGACCCATCTGCAGAAGCCACCTTGACGCCTGGTAGATGGGCCCGACACGTATGTGCGCTAAGAGCTTCCATTACTCATTTATAGTCGGTATTGTACCACTTTTATCTAGAATGACCCCCATTTCTTAGCTCTATTGTTTGTATATATAACGGTGTGCAGCCATTTTCTTTTTATAATCATGTTTGCTTCATGGATATGCACCTGTGATTCTGAAGGTTCTTCATGTAGGCTCAGAACCAGAGACAGCTGAAATGGACACACGCCTCACCCATCCCAGGACCACGTGACACCGAAATCCGTGACGTCCAGGAGGTATGCTATATATCATGTGAGAGGACGCAGGAGAAGATAGAGACCTTTCCATTACGCCCTATGACAGGTCCTGTGAGAGACCATGCTCCATCCAGACAGGAAATAGGAGCGTCCAAGATCAGAAAGGACCCTCCTCTTCCCCATCATCAGTTCCTGTTGCCTGTCCATAGGACAGGAGGAATGGACCTATCCAGGATTGTGGCTGCAGGTCTCCCCCTCTAATTTTCTGCTTACTCCGTGGGTATGGAAGCAAGGGTTTTGGTTGGCGGTAGGCCACGCTGGAAATTATGTGAACACCGAAAGCGATGTACGTGTTTCACATGGGCCGAGCAGGAAGGGGATCCCAGCAGGGAAGGTTGGCACACCCGCATAAGTGGAGGACTCCGGTTAATCAGCTGCCGAGTGGGGGGGGGGGGGGGCGGGGGCTGTCAGTGACAGCAGTGACTCACTGAGCGCTGTGTATACAGATCAGGAAGCGCTTCCTGTTCCGGCCCGGTGGTCATGTGACCGCTGGGGCCGTGAGAGTGCAGGAGCTGTTGGGTCTCCCATAGACCTCGATCAGCCCTGCACTGAGGCTGTACAGCGCTGTATACCAATATACAGCCTCTCTGGGGGGTGTATTTCCCCTGTAACTGGGGCTACTATGTCAGCCCCAGTTACAGGAGAAATCAATAGTGAAAAAAATTAAATAAAATGAAGTTAAATGTCCCCCAGAAGTCTTGTATGACCTTATGGGGGGGACGCAAAGTGTAAAATAAAAAAAATGTGTAAAATAAAAAAGTTGCACATGTTGAAAAATAAAAATAAAATTCACTAATTAAGTAATTAAAAATTTTGTATTGCCGCGTCCGTTAAGGCCGGCTCTATAAATATATCACATGATCCACCCCATCCGATAAACACCATAAACCATAAAAATAAATAAAAAAGGGTGTCAAAAAAAGCAATTTTTGTCACCTTACATCACAAAGTGCAACACCAAGTGATCATAAAGATGTATGTCCCACAAAATGGTACAAATAAAACCGTCACCTCATCCCACAAAAAATGAGCCCCTACATAAGAAAATCGCTCAAAAAAAAACAAAACTATGGCTCTCAGACTATGGAGACACGAAAACATCTTTTTTTTTTTTCAAAACTGCTATTATTGTGTAAAACTTAAATAATAAGAAAAAAGTGTTTTATAAAAAAAAAAGTTTCACATGTAAAAAAAAAATTCCCCAATGAAGTAATTTAAAAAAGTAAAAAAAAAAAAAAAAGAGATAGACATATTAGGTATTGCTACGTCTGTAACGATCTATAAAAATATCACATGAATTAACCCCTCAGGTGAACACCGTAAAAAAAAAAAACTGTGCTAAAACATTCAATTTTTTTGTCAACTTGTCCTATGAAGTGTAATAATGAATGATCAAAAAAAATCATATGTACCCAAAAATGGTACTAATAAAAACATCAACTCTTCCTGAAAAAAACGAGCCCCTGCACAGAAAAATAAAAAAAATATGGTGTTCAGAAAATGGAGACACAAAAACATATTTCTTTTTTTCAAAATTTCTTTTTTATGTAAAACTGAAAACAAAGAAAGTAGACATATTTGATATCATTGCGTCCGTACCAACCTGCTCTATAAAAATAGCTCATGGTCTACCCTATCAGATGAATGTTGTAAGAAATAAAAAATAAAAACGGTGCCAAAACCATTTTTTGGTTACCTTGCCTCACAAAAATCGTAATATAGAGCAATTAAAAATCATATGTACCCAAGAATAGTACCAATAAAACTGGCACCTTATCCCCTAGTTTCCAAAATAGGGTCACATTTTTGGAGTTTCTACTGTACGGGTGCATCGGGGGGGCTTCAAATGGGACATGGCATGTAAAAACCAGTCCAGCAAAATCTGCCTTCCAAAAACCATACGGCGCTCCTTTCCTTCTGCGCCCTGCCGTGTGCCCTTACATCAGTTTGCCACCACATGTGGGGTGTTTATGTAAACTACAGAATCAGGGTAATAAATATAAAGTTTTGTTTGGCTGTTAACCCTCGATGTGTTAAATAAAAAAATGGATTAAAATGGAAAATCTGCCCAAAAAGTGAAATTTAGAAATTTCATTTCCATTTTCCTTTAATTCTTGTGGAACACCTAAAGGGTTAACAAAGTTTGTAAAATCAGTTTTGAGTAACCTGAGGGGTGTAGTTTCTGTAATGTGGTCATTTATGGGGGGTTTCCACTATGTAGGCCCCACAAAGTGACTTCAGAACTGAACTGGTTCTTAAAAAAGTTGACCTTGGAAATTTTCGTAAAAATTTAAAAAATTGCTTCTAAAATTCTAAGCCTTCTAACGTCCTAAAAAAATAAAAAATTACCAAAATGATGCAAACATAAAGTAGACACGAGGCATCACTATCTGTCTTAAAAGCAGAGAGATTCAAATTTAGAAAGCAGTACATTTTTTCACATTTTTGTTAACTTTTTTTTTTATAAATAAAGGTAAAACATATTGACTCAAATTTACCATTAACATAAAGAAAACAATCTCTGAATGGTTAGGATAATACAGGTCAGATTTGCAAAATAAGGCTTTGTCAGGAAGTGGTTAAGAAAAGGCTTTCATCCAGCAGAGACCCGCTGCAGACATCTGCTGGGTGAAGCTCCGCCCCTCACACTAACCGTCATAGAGGGTGGGAGTGGCTTGTGCTCCCGCCTCCAGCAGTCTGTGCTGGGGAGCTGAGCTGCTGGAGACATAGGGGTGCACAGAGCCCCCGCACAGTCCACGGCGGATAACACGCGGCGAGTCACCCGTATGCTGATTTATTAGTGTGTTCACAAGGAGAAGCCGGTAAACCCTGTAAGAACACGTATAAGCACCGACGGTGCTGGTTTAACACCACAGTATGTCGGTGGGATCCGCTGTCCTGGTCTGCATAGCACTGCCGGGGTCACATAGCATTAGATTGACTAATGCTATGTAACCCTTAGAGGTCTGGAATGTACCGGATAACACTGACCTAATGCTGTCAGTGTTATCCTATACATTCCAGAACTGTAAGGCCCCTTTCACATGACCTAGTATTCTGCGCGGTTGCAATGCGTGTTGCGAACACATTGCGCCTGCACGGAATCCGGACCCAATCATTTCAGTGGGGCTGTGTACATGAGTGTTGGTTTTGACGCATCACTTGTGCGTTGCGTGAAAATCGCAGCATGCTCTATTTTGTGCATTTTTCACGCAACGCAGGCCCCATAGAAGTGAATGGGGCTGCGTGAAAATCACAAGCAAGTGCGGATGCGGTGCGATTTTCACGCATGGTTCCTAGGAGACGATCGAGATGGAGACCCGATCTTTATTATTTTCCCTTATAACAGGATTATAAGGGAAAATAATAGCATTCTTAATACAGAATGCTTAATACAATAGGGATGGAGGGGTTAAAAAATTTAAACTCACCTAATCCACTTGTTCGCGCTGCCCGGCTCGTCTTTATTCTTCTTCTTTGAGGACCTGGGAGGAAAAGGACCTTTTGGTGACGTCACTGCGCTCATCACATGGTCCGTCGCCACAACACCTAACCCAAACCCGAACTTCTGTGAAGAAGTTCGGGTTTGGGTCTGGGTACCAAACATGACGATTTTTCTCACGCGCGCGCAAAACGCATTAAAACGCTTTACACTCGCGGGGAAAAAAACGCGTATTTTCCTGCAACGCACCCGCGTATTTTCCCGCACGTCACCCGCAACGCCCGTGTGAAAGAGACCATAGAAGTGAATAGAGCTGTGTTTTTCACGGATGGTTGCTAAGAGATGTTGTTTGTATACATTCCGTTTTTTATCACGCGCGTGCAGAGCGCAAAGCGATAAGAACTGAACAACTAAACGCGATCGCATGCAAAACTGATTGCCTTTGCCTGCGAAATTACACATTTTTCACTGAACAAATTCGCAACGCATCTGGACCTAATCCGGACACGCTCGTCTGCAAGGGGCCTAAGGGTTACATAGCATCTAGAGATGAGCGAATCGCAACGAATGAGAATTTCCTCACGCTTCGTGGTAACGAATCGCATTTTTCCCAAAATGGCGGCTACACGGGTGAGGAGTGAGGACATGGGGCAAGGAACTCTGGGAAGGCGGGATCACCCAGAGTGCTAGGAAAGTGATTTACAAGTGCAGGGAAAGATTATTTGGGGATCCAAATAGTCATTAGACAGCTCTGTCGTTCCAGCTAGTTGTTATTGGGCTGCAAGTGCTATATTGGAACGCTTTTGGCTTAGGGATACTTTCACACTAGCGTTTTTTTTTTCTGGCACCGAGTTCCGTCCATTTTATCCTAATGCATTCTGAATGGAGAGAATTCCGTTCAGGATGCATCAGGATGTCTTCAGTTCAGTCACTGAACGGCGTTTTGGACGGAGGAAATACCGCAGCATGCTACGGTATTATCTCCATCCAAAATTCCGGATCAGTTGCATTGAAATGTATAAGTGCCAGATTCGGCATTAAAAATACCGCAATGCCGTATCCGTCCTTCCGGTCTGCGCAATGCTCAGACCGGTAAAAATGTGAAAAATATATAACGGATCCGTTTCTCCGGATGATATCCGGAGAGACGGATCCGTTCATGCAATGCCTTTTCTAAGACGGATCCGCATCCGGATCCGTCTACAAATACTGTCCGTTGGCATGCAGATTGCCGGATCCGGCAGGCAGTTCCGGCGACGGAACTACTTGCCGGCTCACTCTGCCGCAAGTGTGAAAGTAGCCTTATATATATTTTAGTATCTTATTCAGTATGACAAGAAAAATATGTACGCATTTCACTTCTGCAGTTATTTCTGTTGAAAGCGTATAGGGGCGTATTTCAGTAAAAAAAGAAAAATATATACGTACTGCAGTGCAGGTTGCAGTTATTTCTGTTAAAAGTGTATACGGGCGTATTTCATTAAAAAAATAAAAATATATACATACTGCAGTGCACTGTTGCAGTTATTTCTGGTGAATGCTTATAGGGGTATATTTCAGTCCTATAAGAAAAATTTATACGCACTGCACTCTTTAATTTTTTTCTGGTCAAAGCATATAGTGGCCTAGTTCAGTCCAACAAGAAAAATATATTCTTAGTTCACTTCTGCAGTTATTTCTGTTGAAAGCGTATAGGGTCGTATTTCAGTACAACAAGAAAAATATATTCTCAGTGCATTTCTGCAGTTATTTTTGGTGAAAGCGTATAGGGGCGTATTTCAGTACTACAAGAAAAGTATATACGCACCTCACTCTTTAAGTTTTTTTCTGGTCAAAGCGTATAGTGGCCTATTTCAGTCCAGCAAGAAAAATATATTCTCAGTTCACCTCTGCAGTTATTTTTGGTGAAAGCGTATAGGGGCGTATTTCAGTACAACAAGAAAAATATATACGCACTTCACTCTTTAATTTTTTCCTGGTCAAAGCATATAAAGTCGTGTTTCAGTACAACAAGAAAAATATATTCTCTCAGCGCATTTTTGCAGTTAATCCTGCTGAAAGTTTCAATGGCCTATTTCAGTACAGAAAGAGAAATATATTCTCAGTTCACAATGGCGGTTATATGTGTTGAAAGCGTTTAGTGGCCTATTTTAGTACAGGAAAAAATATATACGCACTTCACTGGTGCAGTTATTTGTGGCAAAAGCGTTTACTGGCCTATTTCAGTAGAGAAAGAAAAATATATACGCACTTCACTGGTGCAGTTATTTCTGCTGAAAGCGTTTACTGGCCTATTTCAGTACAAAAAGAATAATATATTCTCCGTTCACGTCAGCGGTTATATGTGTTGAAAGCATGGCTGGGAGGTCGGGAGCCAAACATACCCGGGGTAGACCACCTGCTTCGCAGCAGCCTACCTACCTTGGAAGTAGTGGTGCAGGGGTTCACGGAAGTAGCGGCGGTAGCAGTCAGTCAGTGCGGCGGTTATGTGTTATTTTGTATTTCAGTACAAAAAGAAAAATATATTCTCAGTTCACTTCGGCGGTTATTTGTGATGAAAGCGTTTAGTGTCCTATTTCTGTCCAAAAAGGAAAAATATATACGCACTTCACTGGTGGATTTATTTCTGCTAAAGGCGTTTACTGGCCTATTTCAGTACAGAAAAAATATATACGCATTTCACTTCAGCAGTTATTATTATTTCAGTACAAAAACAAAATATATTCAGCGTTCACTTTTGCAGTTATATGTGGTGAAACCTTTAGTGACGTATTTAGGTGGAAAAACAAAATGTATTCAGCGGTCAGCGCTGCGGTTAAATCTCCATGATGTCTCCATGATAAATATGCAGCGTGAGGGCCCCGTGTGGCTTCTACACACTTGTAAAATAATCCTTCAGCGGAGCGAATAGATGCCGGATGACCGGGACGCTACATGACCTTCCCAGGAGCTGCTGTCGGGAGCAGCGGTTCATTTCTGAGACGTCCGTATAGTGCGGGGGGAATCCGAAGACCCTCTCCATCTCCGTGCTCTGTTATATGCGGTAAAATCTTTTGTGACTTATTTCGGTGGAAAAACAAATTGTAATCAGCGTTCAGCGCAGCAGTTATATGCGGTAAAATCTTATGTGACGTATTTCGGTGGAAAAACAAATTTTATTCAGCATTAAAAGTGCTGCAGTTATATGCGGTAAAATCTTTATTAATGTATGTCGGTTGAAAAACAAAATTCATTCAGTGGTCAGCGCTGCAGTTATATGTGGTAAAATCTTTAGCGTCGTATCTTGATGAACTTCGCGACTCTTCCGGGTTAAAAGCTATCTTTATGATTTGTCTTCTCATTGTTTGTAGCTACTAGAGGCCTGTACATGCCAGGCAGGTTCCCCCAGAAGTATCTTGGCCGATCTACACTGTTATTGTGCCACTCTGTGGCTTCCTCATGCTGCTGCCACCTCCAGACTATCATTGTGCCACTCTGTGGTCTCCTCATGCTGCTGCCACCTCCAGACTTTGTCATTGTGCCACTCTGTGGTCTCCTCATGCTGCTGCCACCTCCAGACTTTGTCATTGTGCCGCTCTGTGGTCTCCTCATGCTGCTGCTGCCACCTCCAGACCCTGTCATTGTGCCACTCTGTGGTCTCCTCATGCTGCTGCCACCTCCAGACTTTGTCATTGTGCTGCTCTGTGGCCTCTTCATGCTGCTGCTGCCACCTCCAGACCCTGTCATTGTGCCACTCTGTGGTCTCCTCATGCTGCTGCCACCTCCAGACTTTGTCATTGTGCTGCTCTGTGGTCTCCTCATGCTGCTGCTGCCACCTCCAGACCCTGTCATTGTGCCACTCTGTGGTCTCCTCATGCTGCTGCCACCTCCAGACTTTGTCATTGTGCCACTCTGTGGCTTCCTCATGCTGCTGCCACCTCCAGACTATCATTGTGTCGCTCTGTGGTCTCCTCATGCTGCTGCTGCCACCTTCAGACCCTGTCATTGTGCTACTCTGTGGTCTCCTCATGGTGCTTCCACCTCACCACTATGTCATAGGGCCACTCTCATGCTGTTCCCACCCTCCCCACTTCATGACGGGGCCACTATTTTGCCTTTCGGCCTGGCTGACATCATCGTTTATTTGACCTTTCTTCTGATCTGTCAGAAGGAAGGAAAAATGAGACGCACAATGGGTCCTGTCTGTGTAGCAGCTGTAAGGCCTGTATGGTCCCATCAGAATTGGCTTATGATTTGGTAGCCAAAAGCAGGAGTGGGTACAAAACACAGAAGACATGCAAATATTCCATTCACCTGTAATCTCGGATCAAAGCTAATTTTTCCGAACAATTCGGCGAACCAACAGAATAGAATTTCTGTAGAATTGGCTCATCTCTGATAGCATCATAAATCAATCTAATGCTATGTGACCCCGGCAGTACAGAGCTCCTGCAGACACGCCAGCGCAGTCCTGTCAGTGCACAGACTAGTAATATCATCTACAGTTGCAAGAAAAAGTATGTGAACCCTTTGGAATGATATGGATTTCTGCACAAATTGGTCATAAAATGTGATCTGATCTTCATCTAAGGCTACTTTCACATTAGTGGTTTTTACGAATCTGTCATGGACGGATCCGGTTGTATTATGTCTTCTATAGCCATGACGGATCCGTCTTGAACACCATTGAAAGTCAATGGGGGACGGATCTGTTTTCTATTGTTTCAGAGAAAACGGATCTGTCCCCACCAACTTACATTGTGGCCCAGGACGGATGCGCCTTGCTTCGCACCACATCATGGACAGAAAAACTCTGCTTGCAGCATTTTTCTGTCTGCGATGGGGACGCGACCAAATGGAACGGAATGCACTTTGGTACATTCCGTTTCGTTCAGTTTTGTCCCCATTAACAACAAATGGGGACAAAACTGAAGTGTTTTCTTTCTCCATTGAGATCCTATGACGGATCTCAAGAGTGGAATTGAAAACGCTAGTGTGAAAGTAGCCTTAGTCACAACAATAGACAATCACAGTCTGCCTAAACTGATAGCACACCAAGAGTTAAATGTTACCATGTTTTTATTGAACACACCATGTAAACATTCACAGCGCAGGTGGGAAAAAGTATGTGAACCCCTGGACTAATGACATCTCCAAGAGCTAATTGGAGTGAGGTGTCAGCCAACTGGAGTCCAATCAATGAGATGAGATTGGAGGTGTTGGTTACAGCTGCCCTGCCCTATAAAAAACACACACCAGTTCTGGGTTTGCTTTCACAAGAAGCATTGCATGATGTGAATGATGCCTCACGTAAAAGAGCTCTCAGAAGACCTACGATTAAGAATTGTTGACTTCCATAAAGCTGGAAAGGGTTATAAAAGTATCTCCAAAAGCCTTGCTGTTCATCAGTCCACTGTAAGACAAATTGTCTATAAATGGAGAAAGTTCAGCACTGCTGCTACTCTCCCTAGGAGTGGCCGTCCTGTAAAGATGACTGCAAGAGCACAGCGCAGACTGCTCAATGAGGTGAAGAAGAATCCTAGAGTGGCAGCTAAAGACTTACACAAGTCTCTGGCATATGCTAACATCCCTGTTAGCGAATCTACGATACGTAAAACACTAAACAAGAATGGATTTCATGGGAGGACACCACAGAGGAAGACACTGCTGTCCAAAAAAACATTGCTGCACGTTTACAGTTTGCACAAGAGCACCTGGATGTTCCACAGCAGTACTGGCAAAATGTTCTGTGGACTGATGAAACCAAAGTTGAGTTGTTTGGAAGAAACACACAACACTATGTGTGGAGAAAAAGAGGCACAGCACACCAACCTCAAAACCTCATCCCAACTGTGAAGTATGGTGGTGGGGGCATCATGGTTTGGGGCTGCTTTGCTGCGTCAGGGCCTGGACGGATTGCTATCATCGAAGGAAAAATGAATTCCCAAGTTTATTAAGACCTTTTGCAGGAGAACTTAAGGCCATCTGTCCACCAGCTGAAGCTCAACAGAAGATGGGTGTTACAACAGGACAACGACCCAAAGCATAGAAGTAAATCAACAACAGAATGGCTTAAAACAGAAGGAAATACGCCTTCTGGAGTGGCCCAGTCAGAGTCCTGACCTCAACCCGAGTGAGATGCTGTGGCATGACCTCAAGAAAGCGATTCACACCAGACATCCCAAGAATATTGCTGAACTGAAACAGTTCTGTAAAGAGGATCGGTGAAGAATTACTCCTGACCGTTGTGCACGTCTGATCTGCAACTACAGGAAACGTTTGGTTGAAGTTAGTGCTGCCAAAGGAGGTTCAACCAATTATTAAATCCAAGGGTTCCCATACTTTTTCCACCTGCACTGTGAATGTTTACAGGGTGTGTTCCATAAAAACATGGTAACATTTAACTCTTTGTGTGTTATTAGTTTAAGCAGACTGTGATTGTCTATTGTTGTGACTTAGATGAAGATCAGATCACATTTTATGACCAATTTGTGCAGAAATCCATATCATTCCAAAGGGTTCACATACTTTTTCTTGCAACTGTATTCTCAGTATTCCACAAGACCAGTAGCAATCAGCTCTCAGCCTTCCCGTCAGTCCGTCTTACTACCGGCAGAATGATGAGGACTCCCCCGGCCTAGGGGTTCGCTCAGCAGTCCCAAGGCACGCAGATTGACGAGGAGAGATTGCCGCCTATACTGCGCACGTTCTAGAAAAGGACGGCGATGTCCGTGCGCGGCTCCTTACTGACACGTGGGTGACGGGCAGACAGCGCTTAGCTGCTCCTTTCTGCTCCAAAGACATGCAGTAAAGTTAAAAAGAGGGATAATAGCACTGAAGCAGCCTATTAGGCACAGGCTAGTTCAGCTGCCAGAAGAGGTCCCCTACGATTCCCACATCTCTGCTTGCTGGCAGTGAATGGAAACTTTCAAGGTTGACATTCACAGACTGAATGTCCATGTCCGGCCATAGTTACACAGTGAGCAGCACTAAAATATGGGCAATCTTTCCTCAAGAAACAACAGCAAACAAGAAAGGGTTTTTATTCACTGACAGGCAAGCAGAGGGGTTGAGAATGAAGAGTAAAGCTCCTGAAGTATTATATTTTATCTGTTATATTTTTTCTAAATGTAAAAAAAAAAAACTAAAAAAACTCACACCCTACCCTTCCCCGTTATGCTGGTCCCGTGCACACGTGATGCCTGCTGATGTGGTCACTGGTTGCAGTGGCGACTCTCAAGCGATTGCAGTGGGGATAGTTTATTTTAACCCATTCTGTGTCACAAATTGAAGAATACTGGTTTGAAACCCCTTTAAAAAGAAAAGGAACTCCTTAAAGGGTTTGCATACACTAATTTCTGAGACTGGCAGGACCTTTGTTGATGACTATACTTACCTGATGCCCAGTGAGGGGTCCCCGCTCGTTTTCTCCCCAGCCTCTGTTGCTTGTCTTGAGTCCCTTCATGAAAACTTCCTATTTTTACACCGTTGCAGCCAATAACTGACCACTGCTTCCTCAATGGTCATGTGATGCACGGGGAGCAGATCTCCACCGTGGACAATGATTGTCTTGATGCCACTTCAGCCAAACGTTTTCATGGAGAAACCCAAGACAAGCAGCGGAGGCCCGGAAGCGAATGAGCCAAGGCCCAGCACCTAGGGATTACGAACGCGAATCCGGCTAGTCTGACAGGTCATGGAAATTAGTGCACAACCCCTTTAACTGCGCGGGCCGTAGCTCAGAAAACCCCAAGCTCCTAAGCATCCCAGCCATATTATATGTACGGTATTTTAAATTTGGTGACTAAAAATTTAATTTGGCTCCTACATTTTTCAGGTTAGGAGACAATGGCTCCTTGATATTTTTTTTTTTGTCTGGAGCACTGCTCAGAAAAGAAGAAAGGGTTTCCCTTTTCTAGTTTCCCCAAGCAGAAGTGGCCCTTTGGTAACCAGACTGAAAAGGAAGACTTCAGAGAGCAAAAAGAAGTTCTAAGTAATACATCAAAAGTCTCAGTCCTGAAATACTACCTAGCAATGACACCAGCATGCAGGTCAGAGGCCGGGAAATATATATCGGCAAGTTCCTGGCTGAAAAGTATTATAAAAGACGGGTATCGGCAAAATTTTGTTGAGCCACCACCATAAGGGTTAAAGGTCCTGGATTTTTGTTCTGATTCAATAAAACACAGATCACTGTTCCAAGAAGTAGATATTTTGAGGAACAAGTGGGTTCTAAAACCAGTCCTTAAGAGAAGAATTGGGGAAAGGGTTTTATCGAACGATGTTTCTTGTACCCAAGTCACGTGGTTCACTAAGGACTTGTAACAGTCCTACAGGCTCACCTGAGTCAGAGGACAGCTGGCTGGAGGTAGGAGTGGAGCCCAGTGGCAAGGACCGCAGGCAGGTAGTAAGCGTGGTCAGACAATCCGGATGGCAACGGTGGTAGCAGTTCAGTAGGTAGGGGCAAAGCAGAAGAGTAGTCGGTAGGCAATTCCTGGTCAGCAGTGGTAGTAGCGGTAGTAGCAAGTAGCAAGAGCAGCAGATGAGGAGAAGCTTGATCAAGGCTCAGGAGCTCAATAATCAGCAAGCTAGAGTGCAAGGGGCTGGACTTATATAGGGAAGTACCAGGTGTGGGGAATCAAGGGTGATGAGCAAGGCTTGGCAAGACTGAGGTTAACTAATAGGTTTCAGGGAGGAATGTCCAGAGAGGATGGTAGCCTAGTAAGCAGGGCTACTGCCTGGGATGTGGCTGGTCACGGGTTCGAATCCCGACAGTACTCCCCCCCTTCCAAGGTGACCTCCGGGCACCGCAGGGGCAAGGGTGCCGTTGGTGGAACTCTGTTACCAGTCTGGGGGCGTGGACATTCTCTTCTGGCTCCCAGGAGTTATCCTCGGGAGGGTAACCCTCCCACCCAATTAGGTATTGTAGTCTTCCCCGGTGGATCCTGGAGTCGAGGATCTTTGCGACAACGTATTCTTCTTCACCCTGTACCCTCACGGGTGGTGGTGGCCTGTGAAGGTGTTCTCCACGTAAGGCTTGAGGAGAGAGCAATGAAAGACAGGGTGCACCCTAATGGAGTCCGGAAGGTCAAGCCGGAACGTGACCTCGTTGATTTGTGCGGTGATCCGGAACGGACCCATGTATCTTTGGGCAAATTTTTTGGAGGGGACCTTCAATCTGAGGTTCCTGGTGGACAGCCATACCTTGTCTCCCACATGGAAGCCCGGGGTGGGTTTGCGACGCCTGTCTGCTCCCTGTTTAAAGCGCCTCTGGGCAAGCTGGAGGTTGTCTATAATGTTCTCTTGTGCCTCCTGTAGGGTTGTTAGGCGTTCGGCCACTGCTGGGAGGGTGGAGGCAACGGGTAGGTGGGGAATGAACACCGGGTGTGAGCCTGTGTTAGCAAAGAAGGGGCTGTGCTTGGTTGAGCTGTGCTCAGCATTGTTGTAGGCGAACTCGGCCGTGGGGAGATGATCAAGCCAGTCATCCTGCAGGTGGGAGCTGAAACAGCGTAGGTATTGCTCTAGGGTCTGATTAGTTCTCTCCGTCTGCCCGTTTGACTGAGGGTGGAAAGCAGAGGACAGGTTCACTTTAACCCCGAGCGCCAGGCAGAAGTTCTTCCAGAACTTTGAGGCAAATTGTACACCTCGGTCGGAGACCACGTCGTCCGGGATCCCATGCAGCCTGAAGACCTCTCTGAGAATAAGATCGGCCGTCTGTTTGGCTGTGGGTAGGCCTTTGTAGGGGATGAAATGGGCCATCTTGGTGAGACGGTCGACCACGACCAGGATGGTGTTCATCCCTTTTGAAGGAGGAAGGTCTACCACAAAGTCCATGGAGATCGAGCCCCAGGGGCGGGAGGGAATCGGGAGAAGTTGTAACAGACCCACGGGAGAGGAACGAGGAGTCTTATTGCGGGCACAGACCGTGCACGAGGAGATGTACCTCTTGATGTCCTCCTTGTATGTTGGCCACCAGAAGGAGCGGGAGAGAAGCTCCTGGGTCTTTCTTGTGCCAAAATGTCCGGCCACCTTGGAGTCATGGTTGAGTTTGAGCACTTCGAGCCGTGCGATTTCCGGTACATATAGTTGTAGGTCCTGATGAAACCAATGACCGTTCTTAAACGTAAGGCTGACATTGCCTGTGGGGTGGGAGAGGAAGGGGTCATTTTCATATCCTTCTTTGATTGTGCCCAGGAGTTCTTTAGAGTAGGTGGCCCCTACGACCCTTCTCTCGGGCAAGATGTTATTTTGGCCCTTGTTACTCTGTGAGGGCTCGGAAAACATTCTGGAAAGGGCGTAAGCCTTGCCGTTTTTTGATCCAGGGCGATAGGTGATGAGATAGTTGAAGCGGGAAAAGAATAGGCTCCATCTGGCCTGTCTGGCTGAGAGTCTCTTAGCGCTGCGGATGAACTCGAGGTTCTTGTGGTCAGTTAGTACGATTATGGGGTTGGTGGCTCCCTCCAGCAGGTGTCTCCACTCGGAGAAGGCATCCTTGATCGCCAGTAGTTCTTTGTTCCCGATGTCATAGTTCTTCTCAGAGGGGGACATCTGGCGGGAGAAATATGCGCACGGGTGTAATAGCATCCTCTCCCCTGTCCGTTGTGACAAAACTGCCCCCACCGCAGAGTCTGATGCATCCACTTCGACTGTAAATGGGAGCTCGGGGTTCGGGTGGATTAGGATTGGGGCAGAAGTGAAGAGGAGTTTCAACTTGGTGAAGGCCTCCTGGGCCTCGGGTGTCCAGGAGAAGGGGACTGCCTTCTTGGTGAGTTGGGTGATTGGTGCTATGACCTTGGAAAAGTTCCGGACAAACTTCCGATAGAAGTTGGCGAAGCCAATGAATCTTTGTATCTCCTTCTCGTTTTTCGGAACGGGCCAGTTCATCACAGCTTGGACCTTCCCCGGGTCCATACTTAGGCCCTCTGGGGAGATGATGTATCCGAGGAACTGAGTGGTGGTTCGCTCAAACTCGCATTTCTCTAGCTTGATATAGAGAGAGTTCTGTCTGAGCCTCTGCAGTACCCTGCGGGCGTGTTCGCGGTGCTGCTCGAGGTCTTCGGAGAAGATCAAGATGTCGTCCAGGTAAACGACTACAAACAGATCCAGCATGTCCCTGAGGACGTCGTTAATGAAGTGCTGGAAGGTGGCAGGAGCATTGCAGAGTCCGAAAGGCATGACCAGGTACTCGAAATGACCATAACGTGTCCGGAAGGCGGTCTTCCATTCGTCCCCAGGGCGGATTCGGACGAGGTTGTAGGCCCCTCGAAGGTCGAGTTTGGTGAAGATCTTCGCTTCCCGGAGTCTCTCAAGGAGTTCGGAAATCAGTGGGAGCGGGTACCGGTTTTTTAAGGTTATGTCATTAAGCTTTCTGTAGTCTATGCAGGGACGCAGGGAGGAGTCTTTTTTCTCTACGAAGAAAAAGGGGGCTCCCGCAGGAGAGGTGGAGGGCCGGATGAACCCCTTCCTCAGGTCCTCGTCCAGGTACTCTTTCAGAGCCTTGAGTTCAGGCTCTGAGAGGGAGTAGATACTGCCAAAGGGTATTTCGGCCCCGGGCAACAGTTCTATAGGGCAGTCGTAGGGTTGGTGTGGTGGCAGCTTGTCTGCGTTTTTCTTGTCGCAGACATCCTGGAACTCGCTGTATTGAGGGGGTAGCAGATCCTTGACAGATAGTTTTGAGATGGTGGTGTCTTCGGGTGGAAGGACGGGTTTGTGGGAGCAATTTAGCGTGCAGAACTCGGACGGGAATCGTATGCAGCGGGTTTCCCAGTCCACCGAGGGGTTGTGGGTGGCCAACCATGGGATGCCGAAGATCACTGGGAACTTCGGGGAGGCGATCAGAGAGAAGTGGATCTTTTCACGGTGATCTGGTTCTATGAGGAGTTGTAGTTCGGTGGTCTCGTGAGTGGCCGGCCCCGAGGAGAGTGGGGATCCGTCGACGGTTTCCAGGTCAACGGGGGCTGCCTTGATTGTCAGTGGAATATTCTTTTCGCGGGCGAAGGTTAGGTCCATGAAGTTGCCTCCCGCCCCGGAGTCTAACATCGCTGAACAGGGGAGTTGTCACCCCTCAATCTCGATGAGGATGGGGATGATGAAGTGGGATCCATGAGCCGCCGTGTTGTTATTTTCAGGGGCTGCTGGTGGGGTTGGAGTCTGTGGTTGCTCCTTTAGTTCCGTGATGGCAATAGTCTTTCGGATCTTATGAGGACATTTGATGGCAAAATGACCTGGCTCCCCACAGTAGAGGCAGAGGTTTTCGGCCAGCCGTCTCTCCTTCTCAGCTGTGGATAGAGACCTACGTAGAGCGTCGACCTGCATAGGTTCAGTTGCTGACCGGGGGTCGCGCTGGGCGGTGGAAGAGAAGGAATAAGTGGATCTGTGGTCCAAGGACCAGAGTCTTTCTTTCTTCCTCTCGGAGAGTCTTTGATCTATCCGGATGCATAACTGAATGAAGTCGTCCAGATCGTCCGGGGCCTCAACTCTGGCGAGTTCGTCCTTTATTAATTCGGACAGGCCTCGCCGGAATTGGCTCCTCTGTGCCGCTGGGTTCCAGGTGGTGTCCATGACCCAACGGCGAAACTCAGCGGTGTATTCGGCGACGGAGCGGCTCCCTTGCCGCAGACTATGTAGTCGCGCCTCGGCTGTCGCACAGCGGTTGGGGTCATCGAAGACTTGGCTCATTGCGGTGATGAAGTTGTTTAGGTTGTTCAGGAGCTGACTGTTAGTCTCCACGTATGGTGATGCCCATGCTAATGCTTCATCCGTCAGGAGATTGACCATGAATAGCACCTTCTTTTTCTCGGTGGTGAAGGGGGCCGGGTACATCTGAAAATAGATACGGCATTGGTTTAGAAACCCCCGATACTGGCGTCTGTCACCGCCGAATCTTGATGGGAGTGGCATGCGGGTGTCTGCAGCCGTGCCGCGGACGTCCAGGAGTTGCCTCTGTAGTTCAATAATCTCGCTCTGTTGGCTTTGGACTACGACTTGGAGCTGGGCAAATTTCTCCTGATATGTAGTACCAAATTCTTGAAGTTCAGAGACCTGCTTACGCAGAGTGGCCATTGCGGACTCCATAGTGTGGCTGATTATTCTGTAACAGTCCTACAGGCTCACCTGAGTCAGAGGACAGCTGGCTGGAGGTAGGAGTGGAGCCCAGTGGCAAGGACCGCAGGCAGGTAGTAAGCGTGGTCAGACAATCCGGATGGCAACGGTGGTAGCAGTTCAGTAGGTAGGGGCAAAGCAGAAGAGTAGTCGGTAGGCAATTCCTGGTCAGCAGTGGTAGTAGCGGTAGTAGCAAGTAGCAAGAGCAGCAGATGAGGAGAAGCTTGATCAAGGCTCAGGAGCTCAATAATCAGCAAGCTAGAGTGCAAGGGGCTGGACTTATATAGGGAAGTACCAGGTGTGGGGAATCAAGGGTGATGAGCAAGGCTTGGCAAGACTGAGGTTAACTAATAGGTTTCAGGGAGGAATGTCCAGAGAGGATGCTAGCCTAGTAAGCAGGGCTACTGCCTGGGATGTGGCTGGTCACGGGTTCGAATCCCGACAGGACTATTATACATCTAAAGGACTTGAATATCTTCCTGTCTTACCAAAAATTTCAGATGGAAATAATAAACAAAACAATTCAATATCTTTTTCCGGATCGTGTCATGGCTACAATGGACCTCAAGGATGCATAATTATCATGTTCCGATATATTTCTCAGGATGGAAGTCCAGACATGGGACTCAATTCGGTATTTTCAGTTTCCCGCTTTTCCCTTTGGGCTGGCTCAAGCGCCCAGGGTCTTCACAAAACTAATGGCAGAGGTCATGGCTGAGATCAGGAGATTAGACATAATCATTGTTCCTTATCTGAACCATTTACTTCTAGTAGGAAGCTCCCCAATCAATTTCAGGATTCTGATTCAGGAGGTTATTGAGATTTTGACCCTCCAAGGATGGGTAATCAATTGGGAGAAGTCATCCCTGTCACCAAATTACCGTTGTACTTGTTTGGGAATAATTCTAGATTCCAGGAACCAGGTTTCTTTTCTCCCAGAAGATAGGCCTTTTACAAGAGAAGGTGTCCTCAGTAAGTCTTTCCAGAAGGGTATCATTGAGGGAAACTATGTGACTGCTGGGCCTAATGACCTCCAGCATTGGGCCCAGTTTTACTCGAGGACACTTCAGGCCCACATCCAATGTCTTTAGGAAGATTGTGCTCCTGTCACGAGGGTGTCAAGAGCCACGTCTGACTCCGTTATACCCGGGGTCAGGAAGTCGCAGCGGGTGGCTGCGCGCTCTATGTCTAAAGATCACGGTGTTTCTTAGTGTTTGTTTTCTGTGTTTGCATTGCTATCCTTTTTGTCTCACTCAGGGATCCGTAGCTTCTCCTCCTCAGCTGTTTCTTGTCTGCCACTCCCAAACTCCTTATATTCTCCTCTCACACTTCTCTTGTTGCCAGTTATAGAGCTTCCTGCCTGGACATCTATGCTGACCCACTGGAGCTGAGAATCTGGTTGTTGTTCCAGAGTGCTACCCTCCGGATCCCTGTTGGGCTTTTGTTGTCCCCTGTTGTTGCCCTCCTGGGATTATATGTTTAGTTTGTATTGTCTGTCCTCCCCTTGGTGTTTTCCTTTAGAGCTAGTGGTGCGGACTAGTGTTCCCACCGCCCTGTTCACTATCTAGGGCTCATCCTAGGGAAAGCCAGGGTTTTAGGCACGTGATCGGCGTACGGGTGAGGAACCCGTCTAGGGACGACAGGGCAGCCAGGCGCCAGTCGCAAGGTGAGTCAGGGGTCACCACCTTCCCTCTCACTAGGGCAGGGCCTCCCTCTTTTCCTCCCTCCGTGTCACGTATGTGACAGTTACGCCGATCGTGATATTATAACTGGCCCTTATTTTTTTTTGAGAAAAAAAAAAATTTTTTTTAAAAAATATATACGTTTTTTTTTTTTCTCTCTACTTAGAATCCAATATGGATCCTATTGCTGCTTTGGCAAAACAGCTTCAAGGCCTGTCTTTGGAGGTGGCGGGATTGAAGGCGTCTGTCCTCCAACAGCAGCAGCAAATGCAGCAGACCGTAAGCCCAGCGGTTGCTATGGGTAACCAGGTTGTTACAGAACCCAAGGTTGTTCTTCCTGACAGATTCTCTGGGGGAAGGGACAAATTTGTGTTGTTCCGTGAGGCCTGCAAATTATATTTTAAGCTGCGCCCTTACTCCTCAGGTAATGAAGAACAGCGGGTGGGGATTGTTATTTCCCTGCTTCAGGGGGACCCGCAATCCTGGGCGTTCTCGTTACCCCCTGGTTCCCAGGCTCTCCAGTCAGTGGAGGGATTTTTTGGGGCTTTGGGTCTCATATATGATGACCCTGACCGTGTCGCCCTGGCTGAGTCGAAGTTACGGAGACTCCTACAGGGAGATCGGCCAGCAGAGGAATATTGCTCAGAGTTCCGCAGGTGGGCTACGGATACTCAGTGGAACGACCCGGCTCTCAGGAGTCAGTTCTGCTCTGGGTTATCTGAAAGGGTTAAGGATGCGCTGGCGCTGTATGAGACCCCCCTTTCCCTTGATGTTGTTATGTCCCTCTCTATCAGGATAGATAGACGTCTTAGGGAGAGATCGAAAATTCCTGAGCAATCGGTAACCTCTCCCAAGCAGCAGTTAGTCTGTACTGACTTGGATGAGCCTATGCAGCTAGGAGGAACTTCTCGTCAGGTCCGTCCTCCTGAGGTTCGCCGTAGGTGGGGGGCTTGTTTTTTCTGTGGGGGGAAGGGTCATTTCATTAATGTCTGTCCCTCCTTTTCCCAAAAACAAAAGACCGCCGGAAAACTACTAACCCCAGGCTGTGCGGAGGATGTCAGCCGGGGGGTATACGTTTCCTCCATACGAACATCTCAATTTGTGTTGCCAGCGGTTATTGTTTTTGGTGTTAAGACGGAGTCTATTTCTTTTTTTCTAGACAGTGGTGCAGGGGTAAATTTGATAGATGCCCATTTTGCCCGCACTATGGGTTTGTCTCTCTGTACGCTGCAGAGACCCATTCCCATATTCGCTATTGACTCTGCTCCTCTGTCTCAGAGAAACCTCACTCACGTTGTCCATAACTTACATCTTCGGGTAGGGGACCACCATAAGGAGCGTCTTTCATGTTACGTTCTGGAGGGCCTTCCCTCTCCTGTGGTATTGGGTCTTCCCTGGTTGGTAGCGCACAATCCAGTGGTGGATTGGCAGGCCAGGGAGATATTGGAGTGGAGTGAGCATTGCAGAGAGAATTGCTTAAATAACAATTGCTTAATCGCCTCCATAGCTTCCCTACCTACATTTATTTCAGACTTTGAGGACGTTTTTTCTGAAAAGGGTTGTCAGAAGCTACCACCTCATCGTCCTTATGATTGCCCGGTTAACCTGATTCCCGGTGCAAAATTACCCAAGTCCAGGTTGTATAATCTTTCGGGTCCCGAGAGACAAGCCATG
Source organism: Bufo gargarizans (assembly GCF_014858855.1). Lineage (NCBI taxonomy): Eukaryota > Metazoa > Chordata > Amphibia > Anura > Bufonidae > Bufo > Bufo gargarizans. The sequence goes on from NC_058081.1 coordinate 51,721,295, forward strand.
AAAGATTATATCTCCGAGAGTCTGGCCAAGGGACACATCAGACCCTCTTCTTCACCCGTGGCTGCAGGGTTTTTCTTTGTTAAAAAGAAAGATGGGGGCCTGCGTCCTTGCCTAGATTTCCGTGAGCTAAACCGGATAACCGTCCGAGACCCATACCCTCTTCCTCTCATTCCTGACCTTTTTAATCAGATTGCGGGTGCTAGGTGGTTCTCCAAACTTGATCTTAGGGGGGCCTACAATCTGATTCGTATCAAGGAAGGGGATGAGTGGAAGACAGCTTTTAACACCCCTGAGGGGCATTACGAAAATTTAGTCATGCCTTTCGGTCTGACCAATGCCCCTGCTGTCTTCCAACATTTCGTTAATGATATTTTTAGTCATCTCATCGGCAGGTTTGTAGTCATATACCTAGATGATATCTTAATTTATTCGGCTGATCTGAAAACACATGAAGTACATGTCAGGCAAGTACTGCAGGTCCTACGGACGAATAAATTATATGCGAAAATTGAAAAATGTGTCTTCGCCGTTCAGGAAATACAATTCCTGGGATATCTATTATCTGCTTCAGGTTTCCGTATGGATCCTGGGAAGGTCCAGGCAATTTTAGATTGGGATCTTCCTGAGAACCTTAAAGCTCTACAACGGTTTTTGGGTTTCGCAAATTTCTACAGAAAGTTTATTAAAAATTATTCAGTGATCGTTAAACCCCTTACTGACATGACTAGGAAGGGGACTGATTTTTCTAAATGGTCTGACGCCGCTAAAATTGCATTTTCCTCTCTAAAAGAGAGATTTACCTCGGCACCTGTCCTAATTCAACCTGATGTCTCCCAGCCTTTTATTGTTGAAGTTGATGCGTCGGAGGTGGGAGTGGGGGCTGTATTGTCTCAGGGTCCGTCTCCTGGCAAATGGCGTCCTTGCGCTTTCTTTTCCAAAAAATTATCTGCAGCAGAAAAGAACTATGATATTGGAAATAGGGAACTGTTGGCGATTAAACTGGCGTTTGAAGAGTGGCGTCACTTCTTAGAGGGAGCAATCCACCCCGTCACGGTAATTACGGATCACAAAAACCTTCTGTACCTAGAATCGGCTAAGCGTCTCACCCCTAGACAAGCTAGGTGGTCGCTATTCTTTACCAGATTTAACTTTGTAATCACCTATCGTCCTGGGGCAAAAAATACCAAGGCAGACGCATTGTCTCGTAGTTTCCCTGGAGGGGGTAATGTTAGTGATCCGGTACCTATTTTACAAAGAGGAGTGGTTGTCTCTGCTGTACACTCTGTTCTAGAGGGAAAGGTGTTAGAGGCCCAGGGGGACGCCCCGGCCTCTTGCCCCTCAGAGAAATTGTTTGTACCGTTAAACCTGCGTCTTGAGTTATTGAAGGAACATCATAATTCGGCACTTGCTGGGCACCCGGGTAGTAAAGCAACCTTGGAGCTATTGTCTCGTCGTTTTTGGTGGCCAAGGTTGCGTCAGGATGTAATAGATTTCGTGTCTACTTGTTCTACTTGTGCACGCGCGAAAGTCTCTCATACACGTCCAGCAGGGTCTTTATTGCCACTTTTCATCCCCAATAGACCATGGACACATCTATCAATGGATTTCATCACTGACTTACCTTTGTCTGCGGGTAAAACAGTTATCTTGGTAGTAGTAGACAGGTTTAGCAAAATGGTACACTTTATTGCTCTACCCGCACTTCCTAATGCTAAGACTCTTGCTCAGGTGTTTATCAGTGAAATCGTGAAGCTTCACGGGGTCCCTTCCGATGTGGTTTCGGATCGGGGAACCCAGTTTATTTCTAAGTTTTGGAAAGCTTTTTGTACCCGTTTAGGGGTACACTTATCCTTTTCCTCAGCTTTCCATCCTCAGTCGAATGGACAGACTGAGCGTACCAACCAAAACCTAGAAACATATTTAAGGTGTTTTGCGTCTGAAAACCAAGAGGTGTGGTCATCATATTTACCGTTAGCCGAGTTTGCCATAAATAATCGCCGTCAGGAATCCACTGGCAAGTCACCATTTCTTGGTGCATACGGTTTTCATCCCCAATTTTGTACTTTCAAAGAGGGGGGGTCTTCTGGGGTTCCCGAAGAGGAACGGTTTTCTTCATCTCTTTCATCGGTATGGCAGAAGGTGCAAGCTAACTTGAAAAATATGAGTGGTAAATACAAATGCATGGCCGATAAGAAACGGTCGCCAGGTCCGGACCTAGGAGTGAATGACTATGTGTGGTTGTCTACTAGGAATATTAAGTTGAAGGTTCCCTCTTGGAAACTGGGTCCTAGGTTCATTGGTCCTTATAAAATTGTAGCCGTCATTAACCCTGTGGCTTTTCGCCTGGAGCTACCTCAGACTTTTAAGATCCATAACGTCTTCCATAAGTCGCTGCTCAAGAAGTATGTTCCACCTCTAGAACCATCACCGCTGCCACCTCCTCCTGTTGTTGTGGATGGTAATCTGGAGTTTCAAATATCCAGAATTGTTGATTCTCGTCGGGTCCGCCGCTCTCTTCAGTATCTGGTGCATTGGAGGGGTTACGGTCCCGAGGAAAGAATGTGGGTTCCAGCGTCAGAGGTAAACGCCAACAGGTTGATTCAGGCTTTCCATGTCTCTCATCCGGAGAGACCTGGTCCTGAGTGTCCGGAGGCCCCTCGTGAAAGGGGGGGTACTGTCACGAGGGTGTCAAGAGCCACGTCTGACTCCGTTATACCCGGGGTCAGGAAGTCGCAGCGGGTGGCTGCGCGCTCTATGTCTAAAGATCACGGTGTTTCTTAGTGTTTGTTTTCTGTGTTTGCATTGCTATCCTTTTTGTCTCACTCAGGGATCCGTAGCTTCTCCTCCTCAGCTGTTTCTTGTCTGCCACTCCCAAACTCCTTATATTCTCCTCTCACACTTCTCTTGTTGCCAGTTATAGAGCTTCCTGCCTGGACATCTATGCTGACCCACTGGAGCTGAGAATCTGGTTGTTGTTCCAGAGTGCTACCCTCCGGATCCCTGTTGGGCTTTTGTTGTCCCCTGTTGTTGCCCTCCTGGGATTATATGTTTAGTTTGTATTGTCTGTCCTCCCCTTGGTGTTTTCCTTTAGAGCTAGTGGTGCGGACTAGTGTTCCCACCGCCCTGTTCACTATCTAGGGCTCATCCTAGGGAAAGCCAGGGTTTTAGGCACGTGATCGGCGTACGGGTGAGGAACCCGTCTAGGGACGACAGGGCAGCCAGGCGCCAGTCGCAAGGTGAGTCAGGGGTCACCACCTTCCCTCTCACTAGGGCAGGGCCTCCCTCTTTTCCTCCCTCCGTGTCACGTATGTGACAGTTACGCCGATCGTGATAGCTCCCTGTTCCAGTACTAAGTTCCCTTGGGTGGTGGAAGAGTTTAAACAACCTAGGGAAGGGACTAGAGTGGTTACAAACTGATCCTTTGATTTTCACCACAGATGCAAGCCCCTCAGGTTGGGGAGCTCACTCAGTTTTGGGATTCCTTTAAGGTCTTGTTCTCAAATTCCTTTTGGACTTGTTCTCAAAGGAATGACTAAGAATGTGAGAGAGCTGAGAGCAGTCAACACACTGTCTCAAATTGTTCTTCACATAGGACACATACAATAATTTTGTTGGACAGTGCTACTGCCGTGACATTTATAAACAGGCAGGGAGGAACCAGGTCCCACACACTAAATAGCAGTCACTCATGGAGAAGCAGTGTCTGTCCCTGACAGTGGTTGATCTGAAGGGGACCGAATGTTCAGGCAGACTACCTCAGTCGTCAAAAGATAAGTCAAGGTGAAATGTGTCTCAACCAGGAGGTCTTTGTTCAGATAACAGGTCTATGCGGGATTCCAGAGTTAGACTTATTTGCCACTCAGAAGAATACGAAGTGCAAGAAGTTATTTTCTCTGGACCTGGGGGATAATCCTTGGGGGGGGGGGGGAGGATCTGTGCTTTGCATTTCTCAGAGTCGTTTAGAAGTTGAGGAAAGAGAAGTCAAGGGTGATTCTGATTGCCCCGTTTTTGGCCAAGGAGGGTCTGGGTCTCCTGGCTCAGGAAACTGTCCCTTTCAGATCCACGGGTTGTTCCAGTGAGGTCGGATTTATTGTCTCAGGGTCCTTTTTTCCCATACAGAGGTACGAAGCTTCATCTGATGGCCTGGATCTCAAGAGGGAATTGAGACCTTTCAGATGAGGTGATCTAGAGTAGGAAAAGAGTCATGTCAGGCATTTACGTTAGGATTTGGAAGGTCTACCTAGGGTTTATTGGGGGAGAGGTAGACATTTTGCTACCTCCTAGTATCCGATCTGTACTAGAGTTTTTGTAGAAAGGTTTCAACAAAGATCTTAGGCCCAGTACATTGAAGGTTCAGATCTCAGCGTTAAGTGCTCTGTTTGATTTGAAATTGGCCTTTCACCCATGGGTGGACAGGTTTATTAAGCTAATATAGGTGATAAAAGATTCAATGCATTAGATGTCAGGAGGTACATAATTAAGTACCTGGAAACTACTCGAGAATGGAGGAAATAACCTCAGTTGCCCATGCAGTTTCAGGGTCTAAATAAGGGACATAAGGTCTCTAATCCTACTTTAGCTAGATGGATGACTAAGGGTATTGCTCAAGTGTATTCCTCTGCAGGGCTTAAAGTACCATCAGGATTTTTGGCCCATTCTACTAGGCAGATGCTTGGAGATACTTTATATAAAAATATATATGAAGAACATTTCAGACCTATGGATCTTGCTACAAACTGATGATGAAGAAGAGGTAGAGGTCCTCTCATGGGCTCATGGAAAACGGATTACCGGTAAGAGTAATCTAAGTAATTGTGACCACTACAGCCCATCTAGTTTTATGAATGCCAATGGTGGTCACGGGACAGGACATGGCTGGATAATGTGATCTAATACAGGAAACCTGGACCCTCTAATCTTCTCCTCCAGAGTCCGAACATTGTATATTAACACTGGAGATGCTGCCTGACATCTGAAGACTCAAATCCAGAGAAACAAGATTTTTAAATATTTTTATTATAAAAACATATTGAATAAAATTATACATCATAACTTGTAGTGTAAATGTCCCAATAAAGGGTTAAACCAAAAAGAAATCCCCCCCTCCCTGTACCAATGTCACATTATTTTCATATCACCCTGCAGGAGGAGGGGCAGACTCATAGCTCCTTCTATATGTATCACCCTGCAGGAGGAGGGGCAGACTCATAGCTCCTTCTATATGTATCACCCTGCAGGAGGAGGGGCAGACTCATAGCTCCTTCTATATGTATCACCCTGCAGGAGGAGGAGCAGACTCATAGCTCCTTCTATATGTATCACCCTGCAGGAGGAGGGGCAGACTCATAGCTCCTTCTATATGTATCACCCTGCAGGAGGAGGAGCAGACTCATAGCTCCTTCTATATTTATCACCCTGCAGGAGGAGGGGCAGACTTATAGCTCCTTCTATATTTATCACCCTGCAGGAGGAGGGGCAGACTTATAGCTCCTTCTATATGTATCACCCTGCAGGAGGAGGGGCAGACTCATAGCTCCTTCTATATGTATCACCCTGCAGGAGGAGGAGCAGACTCATAGCTCCTTCTATATGTATCACCCTGCAGGAGGCGGAGCAGACTTATAGCTCCTTCTATATGTATCACCCTGCAGGAGGAGGGGCAGACTCATAGCTCCTTCTATATGTATCACCCTGCAGGAGGAGTGGCAGACTCATAGCTCCTTCTATATGTATCACCCTGCAGGAGGAGGGGCAGACTCATAGCTCCTTCTATAGGTATCACCCTGCAGGAGGAGGGGCAGACTCATAGCTCCTTCTATAGGTATCACCTTGCAGGAGGAGGGGCAGACTCATAGCTCCTTCTATATGTATCACCCTGCAGGAGGAGGAGCAGACTCATAGCTCCTTCTATATGTATCACCCTGCAGGAGGAGGGGCAGACTCATAGCTCCTTCTATATGTATCACCCTGCAGGAGGAGGAGCAGACTCATAGCTCCTTCTATATGTATCACCCTGCAGGAGGAGGAGCAGACTCATAGCTCCTTCTATATGTATCACCCTGCAGGAGGAGGAGCAGACTCATAGCTCCTTCTATATGTATCACCCTGCAGGAGGAGGGGCAGACTCATAGCTCCTTCTATATGTATCACCCTGCAGGAGGAGGAGCAGACTCATAGCTCCTTCTATATGTATCACCCTGCAGGAGGAGGGGCAGACTCATAGCTCCTTCTATATGTATCACCCTGCAGGAGGAGGAGCAGACTCATAGCTCCTTCTATATGTATCACCCTGCAGGAGGAGGAGCAGACTCATAGCTCCTTCTATATGTATCACCCTGCAGGAGGAGGGGCAGACTCATAGCTCCTTCTATATGTATCACCCTGCAGGAGGAGGGGCAGACTCATAGCTCCTTCTATATGTATCACCCTGCAGGAGGAGGGGCAGACTCATAGCTCCCTTCTATATGTATCACCCTGCAGGAGGAGGAGCAGACTCATAGCTCCTTCTATATGTATCACCCTGCAGGAGGAGGAGCAGACTCATAGCTCCTTCTATATGTATCACCCTGCAGGAGGAGGGGCAGACTCATAGCTCCTTCTATATTTATCACCCCGCAGGAGATGGGGCAGACTCATAGCTCCTTCTATATGTATCACCCTGCAGGAGGAGGGGCAGACTCATAGCTCCTTCTATATTGTATCACCCTGCAGGAGGAGGGGCAGACTCATAGCTCCTTCTATATGTATCACCCTGCAGGAGGAGGAGCAGACTCATAGCTCCTTCTATATGTATCACCCTGCAGGAGGAGGAGCAGACTCATAGCTCCTTCTATATGTATCACCCTGCAGGAGGAGGGGCAGACTCATAGCTCCTTCTATATGTATCACCCTGCAGGAGGAGGAGCAGACTCATAGCTCCTTCTATATGTATCACCCTGCAGGAGGAGGGGCAGACTCATAGCTCCTTCTATATGTATCACCCTGCAGGAGGAGGGGCAGACTCATAGCTCCTTCTATATGTATCACCCTGCAGGAGGAGGGGCAGACTCATAGCTCCTCTTCTATAGGTATCACCCTGCAGGAGGAGGAGCAGACTCATAGCTCCTTCTATATGTATCACCCTGCAGGAGGAGGAGCAGACTCATAGCTCCTTCTATATGTATCACCCTGCAGGAGGAGGGGCAGACTCATAGCTCCTTCTATATGTATCACCCTGCAGGAGGAGGAGCAGACTCATAGCTCCTTCTATATGTATCACCCTGCAGGAGGAGGGGCAGACTCATAGCTCCTTCTATATGTATCACCCTGCAGGAGGAGGGGCAGACTCATAGCTCCTTCTATATGTATCACCCTGCAGGAGGAGGGGCAGACTCATAGCTCCTTCTATATGTATCACCCTGCAGGAGGAGGGGCAGACTCATAGCTCCTTCTATATGTATCACCCTGCAGGAGGAGGAGCAGACTCATAGCTCCTTCTATATGTATCACCCTGCAGGAGGAGGGGCAGACTCATAGCTCCTTCTATATGTATCACCCTGCAGGAGAAGGAGCAGACTCATAGCTCCTTCTATATGTATCACCCTGCAGGAGGAGGGCAGACTCATAGCTCCTTCTATATGTATCACCCCTGCAGGAGGAGGAGCAGACTCATAGCTCCTTCTATATGTATCACCCTGCAGGAGGAGGGGCAGACTCATAGCTCCTTCTATATGTATCACCCTGCAGGAGGAGGGGCAGACTCATAGCTCCTTCTATATGTATCACCCTGCAGGAGGAGGGGCAGACTCATAGCTCCTTCTATATGTATCACCCTGCAGGAGGAGGAGCAGACTCATAGCTCCTTCTATATGTATCACCCTGCAGGAGGAGGGGCAGACTCATAGCTCCTTCTATATGTATCACCCTGCAGCAGGAGGGGCAGACTCATAGCTCCCATCTATATGTATCACCCTGCAGGAGGAGGAGCAGACTCATAGCTCCTTCTATATGTATCACCCTGCAGGAGGAGGGGCAGACTCATAGCTCCTTCTATATGTATCACCCTGCAGGAGGAGGGGCAGACTCATAGCTCCTTCTATATGTATCACCCTGCAGGAGGAGGAGCAGACTCATAGCTCCTTCTATATGTATCACCCTGCAGGAGGAGGGGCAGACTCATAGCTCCTTCTATATGTATCACCCTGCAGGAGGAGGAGCAGACTCATAGCTCCTTCTATATGTATCACCCTGCAGGAGGAGGGGCAGACTCATAGCTCCTTCTATATGTATCACCCTGCAGGAGGAGGAGCAGACTCATAGCTCCTTCTATATGTATCACCCTGCAGGAGGAGGGGCAGACTCATAGCTCCTTCTATATGTATCACCCTGCAGGAGGAGGGGTCAGACTCATAGCTCCTTCTATATATATCACCCTGCAGGAGGAGGAGCAGACTCATAGCTCCTTCTATATGTATCACCCTGCAGGAGGAGGGCAGACTCATAGCTCCTTCTATATGTATCACCCTGCAGGAGGAGGGGCAGACTCATAGCTCCTTCTATATGTATCACCCTGCAGGAGGAGGAGCAGACTCATAGCTCCTTCTATATGTATCACCCTGCAGGAGGAGGGGCAGACTCATAGTTCCTTCTATATGTATCACCCTGCAGGAGGAGGGAGCAGACTCATAGCTCCTTCTATATGTATCACCCTGCAGGAGGAGGAGCAGACTCATAGCTCCTTCTATATGTATCACCCTGCAGGAGGAGGAGCAGACTCATAGCTCCTTCTATATGTATCACCCTGCAGGAGGAGGGGCAGACTCATAGCTCCTTCTATATGTATCACCCTGCAGGAGGAGGAGCAGACTCATAGCTCCTTCTATATGTATCACCCTGCAGGAGGAGGGCAGACTCATAGCTCCTTCTATATGTATCACCCTGCAGGAGGAGGAGCAGACTCATAGCTCCTTCTATATGTATCACCCTGCAGGAGGAGGGCAGACTCATAGCTCCTTCTATATGTATCACCCTGCAGGAGGAGGAGCAGACTCATAGCTCCTTCTATATGTATCACCCTGCAGGAGGAGGGGCAGACTCATAGCTCCTTCTATATGTATCACCCTGCAGGAGGAGGGGCAGACTCATAGCTCCTTCTATATGTATCACCCTGCAGGAGGAGGAGCAGACTCATAGCTCCTTCTATATGTATCACCCTGCAGGAGGAGGAGCAGACTCATAGCTCCTTCTATATGTATCACCCTGCAGGAGGAGGGGCAGACTCATAGCTCCTTCTATATGTATCACCCTGCAGGAGGAGGAGCAGACTCATAGCTCCTTCTATATGTATCACCCTGCAGGAGGAGGAGCAGACTCATAGCTCCTTCTATATGTATCACCCTGCAGGAGGAGGGGCAGACTCATAGCTCCTTCTATATGTATCACCCTGCAGGAGGAGGGGCAGACTCATAGCTCCTTCTATATGTATCACCCTGCAGGAGGAGGAGGCAGACTCATAGCTCCTTCTATATGTATCACCCTGCAGGAGGAGGAGCAGACTCATAGCTCCTTCTATATGTATCACCCTGCAGGAGGAGGGGCAGACTCATAGCTCCTTCTATATGTATCACCCTGCAGGAGGAGGGGCAGACTCATAGCTCCTTCTATATGTATCACCCTGCAGGAGGAGGAGCAGACTCATAGCTCCTTCTATATGTATCACCCTGCAGGAGGAGGGAGCTCATAGCTCCTTCATATGTATCACCCTGCAGGAGGAGGGAGCAGACTCATAGCTCCTTCTATATGGTATCACCCTGCAGGAGGAGGGGCAGACTCATAGCTCCTTCTATATGTATCACCCTGCAGGAGGAGGGGCAGACTCATAGCTCCTTCTATATGTATCACCCTGCAGGAGGAGGAGCACACTCATAGCTCCTTCTATATGTATCACCCTGCAGGAGGAGGAGCAGACTCATAGCTCCTTCTATATGTATCACCCTGCAGGAGGAGGGGCAGACTCATAGTTCCTTCTATATATATCACCCTGCAGGAGGAGGAGCAGACTCATAGCTCCTTCTATATGTATCACCCTGCAGGAGGAGGAGCAGACTCATAGCTTCTTCTATATGTATCACCCTGCAGGAGGAGGGGCAGACTCATAGCTCCTTCTATATGTATCACCCTGCAGGAGGAGGAGCAGACTCATAGCTCCTTCTATATGTATCACCCTGCAGGAGGAGGAGCAGACTCATAGATCCTTCTATATGTATCACCCTGCAGGAGGAGGAGCAGACTCATAGCTCCTTCTATATGTATCACCCTGCAGGAGGAGGAGCAGACTCATAGCTCCTTCTATATGTATCACCCTGCAGGAGGAGGGGCAGACTCATAGCTCCTTCTATATGTATCACCCTGCAGGAGGAGGAGCAGACTCATAGCTCCTTCTATATGTATCACCCTGCAGGAGGAGGAGCAGACTCATAGCTCCTTCTATATGATATCACTCCTGCAGGAGGAGGATGCAGACTCATAGCTCCTTCTATATGTATCACCCTGCAGGAGGAGGAGCAGACTCATAGCTCCTTCTATATGTATCACCCTGCAGGAGGAGGGGCAGACTCATAGCTCCCTTCTATATGTATCACCCTGCAGGAGGAGGGAGCAGACTCATAGCTCCTTCTATATGTATCACCCTGCAGGAGGAGGAGCAGACTCATAGCTCCTTCTATATGTATCACCCTGCAGGAGGAGGGGCAGACTCATAGTCCTTCTATATGTATCACCCTGCAGGAGGAGGAGCAGACTCATAGCTCCTTCTATATGTATCACCCTGCAGGAGGAGGGCAGACTCATAGCTCCTTCTATATGTATCACCCTGCAGGAGGAGGGGCAGACTCATAGTTCCTTCTATATGTATCACCCTGCAGGAGGAGGAGCAGACTCATAGCTCCTTCTATATGTATCACCCTGCAGGAGGAGGAGCAGACTCATAGCACCTTCTATATGTATCACCCTGCAGGAGGAGGAGCAGACTCATAGCTCCTTCTATATGTATCACCCTGCAGGAGGAGGAGCAGACTCATAGCTCCTTCTATATGTATCACCCTGCAGGAGGAGGGGCAGACTCATAGCTCCTTCTATATGTATCACCCTGCAGGAGGAGGAGCAGACTCATAGCTCCTTCTATATGTATCACCCTGCAGGAGGAGGAGCAGACTCATAGCTCCTTCTATATGTATCACCCTGCAGAAGGAGGGGCAGACTCATAGCTCCTTCTATATGTATCACCCTGCAGGAGGAGGAGCAGACTCATAGCTCCTTCTATATATATCACCCTGCAGGAGGAGGGACAGACTCATAGCTCCTTCTATATGTATCACCCTGCAGGGGGAGGAGCAGACTCATAGCTCCTTCTATATGTATCACCCTGCAGAAGGAGGGGCAGACTCATAGCTCCTTCTATATGTATCACCCTGCAGGAGGAGGGGCAGACTCATAGCTCCTTCTATATATATCACCCTGCAGGAGGAGGGACAGACTCATAGCTCCTTCTATATGTATTACCCTGCAGCAGGAGGGGCAGACTCATAGCTCCTTCTATATGTGTCACCCTGCAGGAGGAGGAGCAGACTCATAGCTCCTTCTATATGTATCACCCTGCAGGAGGAGGAGCAGACTCATAGCTCCTTCTATATGTATCACCCTGCAGGAGGAGGGGCAGACTCATAGCTCCTTCTATATGTATTACCCTGCAGCAGGAGGGGCAGACTCATAGCTCCTTCTATATATATCACCCTGCAGAAGGAGGGGCAGACTCATAGCTCCTTCTATATGTATTACCCTGCAGCAGGAGGGGCAGACTCATAGCTCCTTCTATATGTATCACCCTGCAGGAGGAGGGGCAGACTCATAGCTCCTTCTATATGTATCACCCTGCAGGAGGAGGGGCAGACTCATAGCTCCTTCTATATATATCACCCTGCAGAAGGAGGGGCAGACTCATAGCTCCTTCTATATGTATTACCCTGCAGCAGGAGGGGCATGCTCATCGTTCTCTTCTGTTTGTGTCACCCTTGGGGGAGGGGCAGGCTGATTATCCGCTGTTTCTACCCTGTAATTAGCGGTCCATATCCGGATGTTTGCTGCTATAAATACTTTCCATTGGTCAGGAGGTTGGCAGTCCTGTGGCAGTCGGCAGGGAGGGTTACAATTTGACAATTCCAAGAAACGTGGCTTGACTGTTGATATCCAGGCTGGCATTCCTCCGAGGTATTTCCAGCACGATAGTTTGTCCCTTTCGTAGACGGAAAGCACCTAAGAGAGAGCAAAATACAAATCTCAGATATGCAGGTATCTCTCAATAAATTAGAATATCATCGAAAAGATCATTTATTTCAGTAATTCAGTTCAAAAAGTGAAGCTCCTGTGTTACACAGATTTATTACACACAGTGATCTATCTCAAGCCTTTATTTCCTGTAATGTTGATGATTACGGCTTACAGATAATGAAAACCCATCAGTCAGGATCTCAGAACATTAGAATATTATATTAGACCAATTTAAATATGATTTTTAATACAGAAATGTTGTTGTACTGAATAGTCCAGTATGTACCCTCAGTACTTGGTCGGGGCTCCTTCTGTATGAATTACTGCACCAGTGCGGCGTGGCATGGAGGCGATCATCCCGTGGCACTGCTGAGGTGTTATGGAAGCCCAGGTAGCTTTCATAGAGGCCTTCAGCTCGTCTACATTGCTGGGTCTGGTGTCTCTCATAGATTCTCTATGGGGTTTAGGTCGGGCAATCAAGCACAGTGATACCGGGGTTATTACTCCAGGTACTGGTACTTTTGGCAGTGTGGGCCGGTGCCAAGTCCTGCTGGAAAATAACACCAGCATCTCCATAAAGCTTGTCAGCAGAGGGGAGCGCTCTAAAACTTCCCGCTAGACAGCTGCACTGGCTTTGGACTTGATATCAGACAGTGGACCAACAACAGCAGATAACATGGCTCCCCAAACCCTCACGGACTGTGGAAACTTCACATGGACCTCAAGCAGCTTGGCATGTGTGGTGACTCTCCAGTCTTCCTCCAGACTCTGGGACGTTGATTTCCAAATGAAATGCAGAATTTACTTTCATCTGAAAACAGGACTTGCACCACTGAGCAACAGTCCAGTCCCTTTTTCTCTTTAGTCCAGGTAAGGCTAGTTTCAGACCTGCGGTACGTAGATCTGACCGCCTAATTCGTCAGACAGTGCCAGGAATCGGCTGGACACAAACCACAGCGTGCAGCCGTTTGTGTCCAGCTGATTCTCCCCATTTTTGCTGAAATGTGGCCAAATGTCCACCGGACACCATTATACTTAATGGGACCGGCAGGAACTCTGTTTGTCCGGATCCGGAGAATCGGGGCAGGCTGTTCTCTGCTGTAACAGTCTGCCACAATTCACGCCGCAGGAATGAAACCGGCCTAAGACACTTCTGATGTCTCTGAGTCATGATTGGCTTGACACAAGAAATGCCACAGTTGTAGCCCATCTCCTGGATACGTCTGTGTGTGGTGGCCCTGGAAGCACTGACTCCAGCAGCAGTTTGTCACCGCCGGCTCTGGGAGAGATCTTAGATCTCCAGATAGACGGAAGACTCAGGAGTCGTTCTGACAGATCTCTCTTGTTTTCATTGTTGCTGACAGGTTTCCACCCCTTCGCAGGTGTTGCTCATTATCAGTCAGCTGGCTCTTTATATGTTCCACCTCTCACTTGTTTCTCTGTGGCTGATAGTTCTTCTGAGGAGTGCTCTGCTTGTGTGGTGATTCTCCTGTTCCAGTTGCTTCTCAAGCTAAGTCCTTTCCCTTTTCTTGTTGTGTCTGTCCTGACTAGGCCTCAGAGAGACACTGGTTCCTTCAGGTTGGAAGGAGCCGGTTGCCTCTTTCCCTGTTCCCTAAGCTGAGGGTTTGGTGCAGTGTGTCAGCAGTCTTAGGTTCCCGTGCATGTGTATTTCTACCTTTGAGACTTGAACATGTGGTTAGCAGCTTAGGGAGAGAGTCAGGGTTTGCTAGGAGGTGACCTTTTTATTCCCTAGACTTGGGGCCGAGTCTGTAGTTGTTTTGTTGTTGTTCCCTTTGGTTGTCTTTCCTTCCCCGTACTACCCGTGACACAGTCCACTCCTTGTCAATCTCCCCCAAATTCTTGAATGCACCTTTTTCTACCACATTTTTTCCTTTCACTCACTTCCATTAATATGCTGGGATACAGCACACGGTCTTTACCAATGACCTTTTGTGGCTTTCCATCCCTGTTGAGGGTTTCAATGACAACCTGTTAAGTCAGCAGTCTTCCCCATGATTGTGTAGCCTACTGAGGGGACCAGATAAAGGCTTGGGAAACCTCTGCAGGTGTTTTGTGTTGTATAGCTGATGAGATTGTGACACCATGAGTCTACAAGATTGAACTTTTTCACAATATTCAAATTTTCTGTGATCCTGACTTTTGAGTTTTTATTAGCTGTGAACCATAACCATCGACAGTAAAAGAAATAATCGCTTGAAATAGATCACTGTGTGTGTAATGAAGCTATAAAATACAGGAACTTAACTTTGTGAATGGAATTACTGAAATGAATTCACTTTCCAATGAGATTCTAATGTATTGAGATGCACTAGTAATATCTACACCTCTGCCTCTCATAAGACATCCCTAGCTGTCTACGTAGCTTTCACAGAATAGAGGGGGTTCTTTTTTTTGTTGCTATTTTATGGATGTAAAGATTCCCATATACAGTTGCAAGAAAAAGTATGTGAACCCTTTGGAATGATATGGATTTCTGCACAAATTGATCTTCATCTAAGTCACAGCAATAGACAATCACAGTCTGCTTAACCTAATAACACACAAAGAGTTAAATGTTACCATGTTTTTATTGAACACACCATGTAAACATTCACAGTGCAGGTGGAAAAAGTATGTGAACCCTTGGATTTAATAACTGGTTGAACCTCCTTTGGCAGCAATAACGTCAACCAAACGTTTCCTGTAGGTGCAGATCAGACGTGCACAACGGTCAGGAGTAATTCTTGACCATTCCTCTTTACAGAACTGTTTCAGTTCAGCAATATTCTTGGGATGTCTGGTGTGAATCGCTTTCTTGAGGTCATCCCACAGCATCTCAATCGGGTTGAGGTCAGGACTCTGACTGGGCCACTCCAGAAGGCGTATTTTCTTCTGTTTAAGCCATTCTGTTGTTGATTTACTTCTATGCTTTGGGTCGTTGTCCTGTTGCAACACCCATCTTCTGTTGAGGTTCAGCTGGTTGACAGATGGCCTTAAGTTCTCCTGAAAAATGTCTTGATAAACTTGGGAATTCATTTTTCCTTCGATGATAGCAATCCATCCAGGCCCTGACGCAGCAAAGCAGCCCCAAACCATGATGCCCCCACCACCATACTTCACAGTTGGGATGAGGTTTTGAGGTTGGTGTGCTGTGCCTCTTTTTCTCCACACATAGTGTTGTGTGTTTCTTCCAAACAACTCAACTTTGGTTTCATCTGTCCACAGAATATTTTGCCAGTACTGCTGTGGAACATCCAGGTGCTCTTGTGCAAACTGTAAACGTGCAGCAATGTTTTTTTTTGGACAACAGTGGCTTCCTCTGTGGTATCCTCCCATGAAATCCATTCTTGTTTAGTGTTTTACGTATCGTAGATTCACTAACAGGGATGTTAGCATATGCCAGAGACTTGTGTAAGTCTTTAGCTGACACTCTAGGATTCTTCTTCACCTCATTGATCAGTCTGCGCTGTGCTCTTGCAGTCATCTTTACAGGTCGGCCACTCCTAGGGAGAGTAGCAGCAGTGCTGAACTTTCTCCATTTATAAACAATTTGTCTTACCGTGGACTGATGAACAGCAAGGCTTTTGGAGATACTTTCATAACCCTTTCCAGCTTTATGCAAGTTCACAATTCTTAATCGTAGGTCTTCTGAGAGCTCTTTTATGCGAGGCATCATTCACATCAGGCAATGCTCCTTGTGAAAAGCAAACCCAGAACTGGTGTGTGTTTTTTATAGGGCAGCTGTAACCAACACCTCCAATCTCATCTCATTGATTGGACTCCATTTGGCTGACACCTCACTCCAATTAGCTCTTGGAGATGTCATTAGTCCAGGGGTTCACATACTTTTTCCACCTGCATTGTGAATGTTTACATGATGTGTTCAATAAAAACATGGTAACATTTAACTCTTTGTGTGTTATTAGTTTAAGCAGACTGTGATTGTCTATTGTTGTGACTTAGATGAAGATCAGATGACATTTTATGATCAATTTGTGCAGAAATCCATATTATTCCAAAGCGTTCACATACTGTCACGGACGGTGTACAGGAAACAAGGCAAAGCAACATGCATAAATGACTGAGTGGATCCAAAGCTAAGGAACCAAGGGGAGACCCCTGCAGAAGACCTGGCACTTTCCCTGGCTGCTCAGCCTATGCAAAGATCCGAATGGTGGAAGTTTGCATATCCACGTACCTTGACTATATAACCCCTGAACACCCTACAATAGTGAGGGGACACGACCACCGGCTCCCTACACAAGATACAGAGGGAGTCAGGGTCACCTGGGATCCAGCAAACAGAAAATAACAGATAAATGTTCAACACTTAGCTTTTGTAGCAGACAGGAGAACAAGATCAGCATGCACACACACTCCAGGAAGAAGTATAAGCCGCCCAGAAAAGCATTCTGGGGAGGAATTTAAAGGGAAGCAATTAGTCCAACACATGACAGCTGAGAGAGGCTAACGAGATGAGGAACTGAATACCACAACAAAGAAAGTCAAGGAGGAGGTTCTGAAAGGCCTCTGTCAGAGCTTCTTAGCTGTCTGGTTGTGACACATACATTTTCTTGCAACTGTAACTTCAACAAAAAGATTTCAAATTCAAAGCACCTGATCCTTTATTACCCCGACATCATCTGTCTGGGAAGAGTCGGGAGCTCCCCATACATGTTAGGCTACTTTCACACTAGCGTTTTTTGCGGAGCCGTCATGGATCTGCAAAAACTATTTCGTTACAATAATACAACCGCATGCATCCGTCATGAACGGATCTGGTTGTATTATGTCTTATATAGCCATAACAGATCCGTCATGAACGCCATTGAAAGTCAATGGAGGACGGATCTGTTTTCTATTGTGTCAGATTGTGTCAGAGAAAACGGATCCGTCCCCATTGACTTTCATTGTGTGCCAGGACAGATCCTTCTGCCAGTCACTACTGCGATGCCTCCGTCCTGTGCCAGTCACTACTCTGATCCTTCTGCCAGTCACTACTGCGATGCCTTCATCCTGTGCCAGTCACTACTCTGATCCTTCTGCCAGTCACTACTGTGATGCCTCCGTGCTGTGCCAGTCACTACTCTGATCCTTCTGCCAGTCACTACTGCGATGCCTCAACCCTGTGCCAGTCACTACTATGATCCTTCTGCCAGTCACTACTGTGATGCCTCCGTCCTGTGCCAGTCACTACTCTGATCCTTCTGCCAGTCACTACTGCGATGCCTCAACCCTGTGCCAGTCACTACTCTGATCCTTCTGCCAGTCACTACTGTGATGCCTCCGTCCTGTGCCAGTCACTACTCTGATCCTTCTGCCAGTCACTACTGCGATGCCTCCGTCCTGTGCCAGTCACTACTCTGATCCTTATGCCAGTCACTACTGCGATGCCTCCGTGCTGTGCCAGTCACTACTCTGATCCTTCTGCCAGTCACTACTCTGATCCTTCTGCCAGTCACTACTGCGATGCCTTGGTCCTGTGCCAGTCACTACTCTGATCCTTATGCCAGTCACTACTGCGATGCCTCCATGCTGTGCCAGTCACTACTCTGATCCTTCTGCCAGTCACTACTCTGATCCTTCTGCCAGTCACTACTGCGATGCCTCCGTCCTGTGCCAGTCACTACTCTGATCCTTATGCCAGTCACTACTGCGATGCCTCCGTGCTGTGCCAGTCACTACTCTGATCCTTCTGCCAGTCACTACTCTGATCCTTCTGCCAGTCACTACTGCGATGCCTCCGTCCTGTGTCAGTCACTACTCTGATCCTTATGCCAGTCACTACTGCGATGCCTCCGTGCTGTGCCAGTCACTACTCTGATCCTTCTGCCAGTCACTACTGCGATGCCTCCGTGCTGTGCCAGTCACTACTGCGATGCCTCCAGCCTGTGCCAGTCACTACTCTGATCCTTCTGCCAGTCAGTACTGCGATGCCTCCGTCCTGTGCCACTCACTGCTCTGATCCTTCTGCCAGTCACTACTGCGATGCCTCCGTCCTGGGCCAGTCACTACTCTGATCCTTCTGCCAGTCACTGCTGCGATGCCTCCACCCTGTGCCAGTCATTACACTAGTTACCCGTACAGTATAGGATACAGTTTAAACTGCTCATTCTCACCCACAAAGTTCTCCACAGTGCTGCACTCCCACATCTCCTCCCTCATCTCTGACTTCCATCCTACTCGTGCTCTCCGTTCAGCCAATGATTTACGACTGACATCCACCATAATCCAAACCTCTTACTCCCGTCTTCAAGACTTTTCCCTAATTGTTTCAGTTCTCTGGAAGGCCCTACCCCAAGCAATTAGGATAATTCCCAACATCCACAGTTTTAGGTGCTCCCTAAAAACAGATCTTTTTAGGGTGGCCTATTACATCCCCTAATCTAACCTTTCTCCCTTCAGCACCTTCAGCCTCATTCTTCTGCACCTGATCCATCATCCATCAGTATCCACCATACCCCATGCTCTGATAAGCCCTACAGATATCGGCTGGTGGCGGCTCATACAGCCTTATATTTACTTCCCTATTGGCCAGACCATTGTACAAAGTACTTTTTACCTTCTGTGTCATCCCTATCTCCTCATAGATTGTAAGCTCTTGCGAGCAGGGCTCTCACTCCTCTTGTCTTAATTGTTGACTTGTTTGTTGCTATATAATGTAGGATTTAGTTTGTACATGTACCCTCTGATTGTAAAGTGCTGCGGATTATGTTGGCGCTATATAAATAAAGATTATTATTATTAGGAGTATTCCGGGTATTTCCTTAATCCTCCAGTTTTAGGACATGATTTGAAGATGATAAGATTCTTACCTGACGTGTAGCAAGTGTTAAATGCCAGAGTTTTATCCCCCGGCATGCTCTGAACACATCGGAGAAGAATATCTCTTTTTTCATCTGTCTTCCGAAATATTATATGACCCATAGTGTACGTCGTATCTGTGTAAAACACCTAGGACAGAAGCAGGAGATACAGAACTTTGGCTTTGAGGTGGAAAGATGACAATGGATCATTCCAAGACATGAGAATAGGTAGTACAATACCTGGCTGTATATTGAGTATATCCCTGAATGCTTCACATGAACAGTTTTGCCTTCAGCCTGCAGAGATTTCCCCTCCTGTAGGGACACCTTCCAAGAAATTTCTGTCCGGTCCTGGAAGACTAAGACAAGAGAAGACCTTCATTAATGAACATCTAACTTTTAAGAAAGGGGTTCCCTCAAACAATGGCTGCACAATGTAAGTCGTAGTCCCGCAACAGTTGAAGAATCACTGGTTTTAAACCTCTGTGTTAAGTGGACATCTTTTACTGTGGACGGCAAGAAAATCTTTGGCCAGATCAATGTCAACCTCTGACATGAAACGTGAACTAGAAAAAATAAGCCCTATTTTGGATGTATTGGAGAAGACAAGCATGCATGGAAGATATAAGGTCAAAAGATGAAGAAAGGCCACAAGATGTAAATCGTAGAGCCACACGATACCAATAAGAGGCCTTGACCAAATGATGAGGGAACATTATGAAGAGACTTCTCTGTAGACTGATTAAATAACCTGCAAAATAAAATCTGTCTTTAGAAAGGGGCAAATATTTTATGTTTTATAGGAAATTCTCACCATTGGAATATATCGACTCTGGTACCAGGTGAAGCAGAGAACGATTTCCTGAAAGAAACAGCACAGTATGAGTTGTCAATGCCAAAGATTATTGCCCCAGTTCTTCTTTATCATCGGTGTGTTAGGACAATTGATTTGAGGTTAGACCTGCACTGTTATGTGACTGCATGCCCTGGCCCTTACCTCTCCTCTACAGCGATCAGGTGGACTATCTAACTCATGGGACTGTCAGATAAAGATAAGTTAATAAGATGGACTAAAGCCGGTCATAAGCTTGTTTAGCCGACATCTACTTCTCTTGAACCTCTCATATCCTTTATACATATTCACAGGCAGCTTGGCCAAGTGTGGATGTGCTCTAAGTGGAGAGTAAAGCCACTGCCAAACTGCACTGGCAGAGGCTCATCTCCCCTGAGAACAAAAGGATTACTCATGTTGAAATCCAACAAGCCTGACCCTTCTTTCTCCAGGCATCTGCCATAGGTAATGAGTCCTCTTGACCCACCTGTAATGAGTCCTCTTGACCCACCTGTACACATGCATGTGCAGCTCAATAGAGTGTGCATGTGTTCTCAATGGGGAGTAAAACCATGCCTGACTCTACTTGTGGCATCTTGCAGTGCCTTGCAAAAGTATTCACCCCCTTGACTTTTTTCGTCTTTTGTTACATTACAGGCTTAAAGGGACACTGACAGGCAAATTCAGCATATTGTGTTATATATCTGACATTACAGGTCTTATACAGTCTATTAAAAGCATGTAAGTATCCCCCCTGTCCACCTTCTAAATACCGAAATATAAAGTTTTATAACTTGCCTGTCTCCTCACCAATCTGCCCAAGGGGCGGCGTTTCATCTGAAAATGCGCCCAGCCAGCTGCTCCCAACTGCCGTTCTGTAGCCCCGCCCAGCTCATCAATATTCACTTAGCTGGGCGGGGCTACAACTCTCCCCAGTCACGATCCTGCGTATGGTTGATAGAATCCTCTTGGCAGCGTCCGTCTAATCCTCTGCGCCTGCGCCCCGCCGTGGTTGGATCGCGCCTGCTGTACACACCCTGCCTGCGTTCCCAGAGGCAGCTGCAGCCTCTGCCTCATGCGCATGCCCCAGGCACTGTTCAAAACAGCGCTTCAGAGCGCTGCTCACTCACATCTCCAAAGGGGTTGATGATAGTGCGGAGAGTTGTAGCCCCGCCCAGCGAAGTGAATATTGATGAGCTGGGCGGGGCTACAGAACGGCAGTTGGGAGCAGCTGGCTGGGCGCATTTTCAGATGAAACGCCGCCCCTTGGGCAGATTGGTGAGGAGACAGGCAAGTTATAAAACTTTATATTTCGGTATTTAGAAGGTGGACAGGGGGGATACTTACATGCTTTTAATAGACTGTATAAGACCTGTAATGTCAGATATATAACACAATATGCTGAATTTGCCTGTCAGTGTCCCTTTAAGTTCCATCTTTTGTTAATCTGAATTTGATCTGATGGATCAGAACACAATAGTCTAAGTTGGTCAAGTGAAATCAGAAAAATATATAAATAAAACTATTGCTTAGAAATTGAAAACAGAAAATTGGCATGTGCGTATGTATTCATCCCCTTTCTTAGGAAGCCCATAAAAAGCTATGGTGCAACCAATTACCTTGAGAAGTCACATAATTAGTGAAAATATGTCCACCTGTGTGCAATCTAAGTGTCACATGACCTGTCATTACATATACACACCTTTTTTGAAAGGCCACAAAGGCTGCAACACCTAAGCAAGAGGCATCACTAACCAAACACTGCCATGAAGACCAATGAACTCTACAAACAAGTAAGGGACAATGTTGTTGAGAAGTACAAGTCAGGGTTAGGTTATAAAAAAAAAAATCTTTGATGATCCTCGGGAGCACCATCGAATCTATTATAACCAAAGTACATGGCACAACAGCAAACCTGCCAAGAGACGGCCACCCACCAAAACTCACGAACCGGGCAAGTAGGCCATTAATCAGAGAGGCAGCACAGAGACCTGAGGTAACCCTGAAGGAGCTGCAGAGTTCCACAGCAGAGACTGGAGTATCTGTACATAGGATGACAATAAGCTGTTCGCTCCATAGAGTTGGGCTTTTTGGCAGAGTGGCCAGAAGAAAGCCATTACTTCAGCTAAAAACAAAAAAGCACATTGTGAGTTTACGAAAAGGCACGTGGAAGACTCCCCAAAATGTATGGAGGAAGGTGCTCTGGTCTGAGGAGACTAAAATTGAATTTTTGGCCATCAAAGAAAATGCTATGTCTGGCACAAACCCAACACATCACCCAAAGAACACCATCCCCACAGTGAGACATGGTGGTGGCAGCATCATGCTTGGGGGATGGGACTGGGAAACTGGTCAGAGTTGAGGGAAAGATGGATGGTGCTAAATACAGGAATATTCTCGAGCAAAACTTGCACCACTCTGTGTGTGATCTGAGGCTAGGACGGAGGTTCACCTTCCAGCAGGACAATGACCCCAAACACACGGCTAAAGCAAGACTTGAGTGGTTTAAGGGGAGACATGTAAATGTGTTGGAATGGCCGAGTCACAGCCCAGATCTCAATCCAATAGAAAATCTGTGGTCAGACTTAAAGATTGCTGTTCACAAGAGCAACCATCCAACCTGAAGGAGCTGGAGAAGTTCTGCAAGGAGGAATGGGCAAAACTCCCAGCGGTAAGATGTGGGAAGCTCACAGAGACTTATCCAAAGGGACTTGGAGCTGTTATTGGTGCAAAAGGTGGCTCTACAAAGTATTGATTTAGGGGGGTGAATAGTTATGCACATTGACTTTTTCAGTTATTTTGTCGTATTTGTTGTTTGCTTGACATTAAAAATAAAAAAAATCTTCAAAGTTGTGGGCATGTTAAATGATGCAAATCCTCAAACATTCCATGTTAATTCAAGGCTGTGAGGCACCAAAATATGAAAAAAGTCACAGGGGTGAATACTTTTGCAAGGCACTGTATATTCCTAAGAACAAAAGGATCAAACATGTTGGAATCCAACAGCCCAATGCTTCTTCCCTCCTACATCAGCTGTCAGGAAGCCCCCATACACATTAGAAGGTCAGCTGGTCACATAAAATTAAAAGGGTTCTGCCAACATTAATGTGTGTAGCCACCTTAAGAATTATCAGCTATGGAGGGTTGTTCCATCACTCTCTCCATAACAAAGTTCTTCAAGGGTCTCTCAACTTGGCTGTCACGGACATTCCTGCGACAGGTGGCAGGAGATCGGTGAGACTGGCAACACGTGGTTTGATCTGACCTGTTTTCTATTTGGATTAAATGACGTCTGTGTTGTTTCTGGTGCTTGCCACACCATCTTTCCCCAGGTGTGGCCATTATGGTCATTTAACCTTCTCTATTGCTGTTTCTCCCACTATGATATGCGGTTTATAGCTTCAGTTTGAGTCGTGGATAGCTGGTGTGTGGATCTCGGCTGAGTTCCTGGTGCTGCCATAGCCACTTGAAGTTAAGTGTTTTCTTTCCCTTTTGTATTTTGTTTGGGTTATTTTGTGTGTTGCATTTCCATTTGTATTAAGGCCTGTTATAAACCGCCAAAACCGTCATTTTTTTTCTTGTTTCAGTACTGCCATGGATCCTATTTCTGCACTGGTCGGACAGCTGCAGGGGCTGTCTTTGGAGGTGGTTGACCTCCGCACGACTGTTTCACAGATCCAGAGACCACAGGCTGCTGGTCCTAGTGGTGGTTACAAGGCCTGTCACGAACCTAAAGTTGCCCTCCTGTCTTCTCTGGGGGAAGTGATAATTTCATTTTGTTTAGGGAGGCGTGCAAATTGTATTTTAGGCCACGTCCACACTCATCTGGGGATGAGATTCAGAGAGTCGGTGTGGTTGTTTCATTGCTTAAAGGGGACGCTCAGTCATGGGCTTTTTCTCTGCCTACCGAACCACAACCTCTCCGGTCGGTGGATGAATTTTTCTCTGGGTCTCATCTATGATGACCCGGATTGGACCTCCCTGGCCGAGACCAAGCTACGTGGCCTTCCTCAGGGAGAGCGTTCTGCTGAGATCTATTTCTCTGAGTTTAGGAGGTGGGCTACGGGTATGGAGTGGAACTATCCGGCTCTCCGTAGTCAGTTCTGTCAGGGATTATCAGAAGGACGTTTTGGCCTTTCATGAGAGTCCTGAGTCTCTGGAAGCCGCTATGTCTCTTGCAGTACGCATTGATAGATGCCTGAGAGAGAGATCTAGGGGCCCCTACTCTCTGGACGTAATATCGCATAACGTATCGTCTTTCTTTGACACTTTGGGTCAGGATACTCCTGGGTTTATGTCTGGGACAAACCCATGCAATTAGGGGGAGCTACTCCTGGATCTTGTATTTTGTGCGGACAAAAGGGACATTTTATCGATGTATGTCCATGCATTCAGAGTCAAAAAGAAAAAAAGGGGACCTCTAATTGCCATCTGACTCTTGGAGGGGTGAGAGGGGAGTCAGAGAAGGTGCATTTGTCTTTGACTGGTAGTACCCGATTTCTCCTGACTACCGAGGTGGCGCTAGAGTCCAAGATTGAGGTGTTTATCGACATGGGGGCAGGGGGGAACTTGATTGATGCTCAGTTCGTCCTTATGCACGGGTTGTCTCCAAGTGCATTAGAGAAAAACATCTCCATTTTTGCTATTGATTCTGCACCTCTAACTCAGAAGTGTTTATCTCAGATGGTGCATGACATCCAATTAAGAGTGGGTGACTCTAGAAAGCTATGGGCATGCGCGGGATCTCAGAACGTCGGGGACAGCAGAAGCCGCCCAGCGAAGTGAATATTGATGAGCTGGGCGGCGCTTCAAAACGGCAGTTGGGGCACGGCTGGCTAGGCAGAAGTGAAGCTGAAACACCGCCCCTTGGGCAGAAAGAAGACCGATTACATCAGGTTATAAAACATCAGTTTGCAGTGTTCATAAGGTGGACAGGAGTTAGACTTATATGTTTTTAATACACAATAGAAGACCTGTGCATGCATATATATAGATAATTATGCTTATTGGGCCTGTCAGTGTCCCTTTAAGCAAGCACAATCCAACCATCTATTTGCAAGCTAGACAGATTCTGGATTGGGGTGATTATTGCGTTGACAATTGTCTGAATACATCTTTTTCTGTTTTAACTACTAAGACATTACCCTCTTTTATATCAGATTTTGTGAGAGTGGATGCCAGGATTTACCTCCGCATCGGGAATATGATTGTGCTATCAATCTTATTCCCGGAGCTAAGTTGCCCAAATCTAGGTTGTTTAACCTTTCTGGACCCGAAAGAATGGCCATAAGAGAGTATATTACCGAGAGTTTGGCTAAAGGACACATAATACCTTCCAAATCTCCAGTGGCAGCAGGGTTTTTCTTTGTTAAAAAAGAAGTTAAGTGTTTTCTTTCCCTTTTGTATTTTGTTTGGGTTATTTTGTGTGTTGCATTTCCCTGTCATTTGTATTAAGGCCCGAGGGAGACTCCTGTTCGTCCTTCCTTTTGGACTCCTGACATTAGTACCAGGGTCCTATAGGGTAAGTTAGGACATTAGGTATTCACTCACCTACCTCTGAGGTCTGTTCATACTGTTAGTTAGTCAGGACTTTGATTAGGGTTTTATTAGTAGGTGTCCATCTCATTTCCCTAGTTTCCAAGCTTTATTCCCTCACTCCTTTCCCTCCTATGTTCGGTGTAGAAACATAGAATGTGTCGGCAGATAAGAACCATTTGACCCATCTAGTCTGCCCAATATACTGAGTACTATGGATAGCCCCTGGCCCTATCTTATATGAAGGATGGCCTTATGCCTATCCCATGCATGCTTAAACTCCTTCACTGTATTTGCAGCTACCACTTCTGCAGGAAGGCTATTCCATGCATCCACTACTCTCTCAGTAAAGTAATACTTCCTGATATTACTATTAAACCTTTGCCCCTCTAATTTAAAACTATGTCCTCTTGTAGCAGTTTTTCTTCTTTTAAATATTCTCTCCTCTTTTACCTTGTTGATTCCCTTTATGTATTTAGCAGTTTCTATCATATCCCCTCTGTCTCGTCTTTCTTCCAAGCTATACATGTTAAGGTCCTTTAATCTTTCCTGGTAAGTTTTATCCTGCAATCCATGTACCAGTTTAGTAGCTCTTCTCTGAACTCTCTCCAAAGTATCAATATCCTTCTGGAGATATGGTCTCCAGTACTGCGCACAATACTCCAAATGAGGTCTCACTAGTGCTCTGTAGAGCGGCATGAGCACCTCCCTCTTTCTACTGGTAATGCCTCTCCCTATACACCCAAGCATTCTGCTAGCATTTCCTGCTGCTCTATGACATGGTCTGCCTACCTTTATGTCTTCTGAAATAATGACCCCTAAATCCCTTTCCTCAGATACTGAGGTTAGGACTGTATCACTGATTTTATATTCTGCTCTTGGGTTTTTACGTCCCAGGTGCATTATCTTGCACTTATCAACATTAAATTTTAGTTGCCAGATTTTTGACCATTCCTCTAGTTTTCCTAAGTCCTTTTCCATTTGGTGTATCCCTCTAGGAACATCAACCCTGTTACAAATCTTTGTGTCATCAGCAAAAAGACACACCTTACCATCGAGGCCGTCTGCAATTTTGCTGATAAAGATATTAAACAATATGGGTCCGAGAACAGATCCCTGAGGTACCCCACTGGTAACAAGACCATGGTCTGAATATACTCCATTGACTACAACCCTCTGTTGTCTGCTCCTCAGCCACTGCCTAATCCATTCAACAATATGGGAGTCCAAGCCCAAAGACTGCACTTTATTGATAAGCCCTCTATGTGGGACAGTATCAAAAGCCTTACTAAAGTCTAGATAAGCGATGTCTACTGCACCTCCGCCATCTATTATTTTAGTCACCCAATCAAAAAAATCTATAAGATTAGTTTGACATGATCTCCCTGAAGTAAACCCATGCTGTTTTTCATCTTTCAATCCATGGGATTTTAGATGTTCCACAATCCTCTCCTTGAGTATGGTTTCCATTAATTTCCCCACTATTGATGTCAGGCTTACTGGCCTATAGTTGCCCGATTCCTCCCTACTATATTTCTTGTGAATGGGCACAACATTTGCTAATTTCCAATCTTCTGGGACGACTCCTGTTGCCAGTGATTGGTTAAATAAATCTGTTAATGGTTTTGCTAGTTCACCGCTGAGCTCTTTTAATAGCTTTGGGTGCATCCCATCAGGCCCCTGTGACTTATTTGTATTCATTTTAGACAGCTGACTTAGAACCTCTTTCTCTGTAAAGACACATGCATCAAAAGATTCATTAGTCTTCTTTCCTAACTGAGGTCCTTTCCTTCATTTTCCTTTGTAAAAACTGAACAGAAGTATTCATTGAGGCAGTCAGCTGGTTCTTTATCTTCTTCCATATACCTTCCTTCTTTTGTTTTTAATTGGGTAATTCCTTGTTTTAGTTTCCTTTTTTAATTTATGTATCTGAAGAATGTATTGACGCCTTTTTTCCCTGACTGAGCTAATTTCTCTTCTGCCTGTGCTTTAGAAGCTCTTATAACTTGTTTGGCCTCTCTCTGCCTAATCTTATAAATTTGCCTGTCATCCTCGTTTTAGTTTTTTTTTGCTTTCTTTTTGTTTTTAATGATTTTGGCCACTTCTGCTGAGTACCACAGTGGTCTCTTCCTTTTTTTGCTTTTACTGACAAGCCTAATGCAATTTTCTGTTGCCTTCATAGTGCCTCTTTTAAGTAGTCCCATTTCTCTTGGACTCCAATGAAACTGTTCCAGTCTGATAGGGACTCGTATACCACTAATCTAATTTTAAAAAAGTCAGTTTTTCTAAAATCTAAAACTTTTGTTTTTGTGTGGTGTGACTCAGTCACTGTACTTATAGTAAACCACACTGACTGGTGATCACTAGATCCCAAGCTTTCCCCTACAGTAATATCAGATACCAAATTCCCATTTGTGAATGCTAAATCTAAAATGGCCTCCTTCCGGGTTGGCTCCTTCACTACTTGCTGTAGAGATAATCCCAGTAGGGAATTTAGAATATCTGTACTCCTGGCAGAACTAGCTATTTTGGTTTTCCAATTTACATCAGGAAGATTGAAGTCTCCCATAATGATAACTTCCCCCTTCAATGTCATTTTTAACTAGTAGATCATCTAATTCTTTGACTTGGCCAGGTGGTCTATATATCACACCTACACGAGTTACCTTATGATTATCAAGCTGCAAGGTAACCCAAACTGACTCTAAATTGTTCTCGCTAACTTGTATCAAATTAGATTTTATGCTATCTTTCACATACAGGGTGTGATGTTTCCCTCCCACACCCGAACGTGACATTTGCATAGACCTACAGAGTTGGCCAATATCTATCCCAGTTTTCCATTTGCCAGATTAATTTGGCTAATCTGAATAGACAATCCTTCTCCTCTGCACTGGTCCCTAGCTAATTGCAACTTAGGGCTCTTTCACATCTGCGTTATTGTCTTCCGGCATAGAGTTCCGTCGTCGGGGCTCTATGCCGGAAGAATACTGATCAGGATTATCCTAATGCATTCTGAATGGACAGTCCGTCCTTCAGGATGCATCAGGATGTCTTCCGTTCCGGAACGGAACGTTTTTTGGCCGCAGCAAATAGCGCAGCATGCTGCGCTTTTTGCTCCGGCCAAAAATCCGGAACACTTGCCGCAAGGCCGGATCCGGAATGAATGCCCATTGAAAGGCATTGATCCGGATCCGGCCTTAAGCTAAACGTCGTTTCGGCGCATTGCCGGATGCAACGTTTAGCTTTTTCTCAATGGTTACCATGGCTGCCGGGACGCTAAAGTCCTGGCAGCCATGGTAAAGTGTAGTGGGGAGCGGGGGAGCAGCATACTTACCGTCCGTGCGGCTCCCGGGGCGCTCCAGAGTGACGTCAGGGCGCCCCAGGCGCATGGATGACGTGATCGCATGGATCACATGATCCATGCGCATGGGGCGCTCTGACGTCATTCTGGAGCGCCCCGGGAGCCGCACGGACTGTAAGTATACTGCTCCCCCGCTCCCCGCTCCTACTATGGCAACCAGGACTTTAATAGCGTCCTGGCTGCCATAGTAACACTGAAAGCATTTTGAAGACGGATCCGTCTTCAAATGCTTTCAGTACACTTGCGTTTTTCCGGATCCGGCATGTAATTCCGGCAAGTGGAGTACACGCCGGATCCGGACAACGCAAGTGTGAAAGAGGCCTTAGGGGACATCTGCTTCCAGGACCAGCTGCTATCACCAGGGTAATCAGATAACCCACCCTTATTTCATGACAAGACAAATGGTGTTCCATGAGTGGTTGACGCAGATGATACATGACCTCCACCACCTATTTTTATAGTCCACACTTTATAATAAGGGCAATTGAGCAGTGGATACCCCTCTATGATATCCTTTGTCTCTATCCTCTCCATAGGCATGAGCTGAGTGTAGAACAGAGATGGGTGGAAACAGTGGCCCACCATAACTAGCCTTACCCATTAGGTAACAGTGTGTGGCTGGATTAGCCATAATTTAATCTGTATAGGGGCAACCCAACAATCGGCCATCAAGGAAAGAAGGGTTGAGCAGATTTGATTGTTTTTTATAATGTCTAATCTTTTTTTTCCATCCTTCCATCTGGGAGATCATCACTATGATGGCTTATGTATGACTTATTTACGGTACTTAGCGAGACCATTATAACTTATATTAATAAAGTTAAACACAAGCCCATTCCAGTGCCATGAGGACTCGGTAAACACTGCTTTATCTGTAGGCTGATATTTGAAACCTCTGTTGAGCGAGTCGTCGAGTGCTTAGTAGTGCTCTCCATGAGATCTTTGTATTAACTGGCACCATAACACGGAAACATCTAAGTGGAAGCATTGCAAGCGGATTTATTATCTCCATAACAATACTCGTTACTTGATCTTAGCTGACAATTTTATTTTATGCAGTCATTGCACAATCTTTTCTGTGTGTCAAGGGGAAGAATGAAATGAAAAAAAAAAAAGTACATCTGTGAACAATGGGGTGACAAGAAGAAGCATAGGCCAAAGGCAAACATCCCCCTATCATCTCACCAGTGTGTTTCCGCTTTTTGTTCACCGAGACATCTCTCTTCTGCCGGGGGGAGCAGAGCTGTGAGTCACAGAATTTGCTCACCTGTAATGTAAAGGTGACAGGAAATAATTTTCAACATCGACATTCTGGTCAACCAGAAAAGGTTTTTAGGCTGACAACTAGCAATAACAATCTATTTATTGGTAGCCCTGAAAGCACGATTCGGCGAGTCATCAGATCTCAGCAGGAAGGACCATCAGTTTTATGTTTATGACAATCTTCCTACCCTTTACTTTCCTGGATATTAACTGCCAGATCCTTTTGCTCTTGTTCAGGAATGATCTACTGTCCATGAAGACCACCCAACTCTACCCTGATGGCAGATGTTGGATCAGGCATAGTGGACTTCAACGAATCCTCTTCTCCAACAGAAGATAAGCCAGTGCCAGAGGAGTCTGAAAGCAGCTTGTCTTCCTCTTCCGATTGAAACAAACGTTTTTGCGTTTTTGTTTTTTACTCCCTGCGTTACCGAAGTACAGGTTTATTGGTTTCATTTTTACATTGTTTCCTATGTCATAAAACTGACCCATGCCTCCTACAGAATCCAATTGTCCTACATTTCAAAGTGGTAAACAGACCTGGGCTCTACCTTAACTTATGACCAGTGGAAACAAACTTGGGATTCCACACAGAAAAGTGCCCAAAACACATTACTGTTAGAGACGTAGTTTAAAGTATTACTCCGCTGGTATTTAGTTCCATCCAGAATGGCCTACGCACTACCGGGCTACTCCCTCAACAGTTTCAGGGGTTGTCAATCTGTAAGTGATGTAATGCATATATGGTGGGCCTGCTCTCGGGTGAAGAGACTTTGGATCAGAGTATACAGGTCCTTCTAAAAAAATTCGCATATTGTGATAAAGTTCATTATTTTCTGTAATGTACTGATAAACATTAGACTTTCATATATTTTAGATTCATTACACACAACTGAAGTAGTTCAAGCCTTTTATTGTTTTAATATTGATGATTTTGGCATACAGCTCATGAAAACCCAAAATTCCTATCTAAAAAAATTAGCATATCATGAAAAGGTTCTCTAAACGAGCTATTAACCTAATCATCTGAATCAACTAATTAACTCTAAACACCTGCAAAAGATTCCTTAGGCTTTTAAAAACTCCCAGCCTGGTTCATTACTCAAAACCGCAATCATGGGTAAGACTGCCGACCTGACTGCTGTCCAGAAGGCCATCATTGACACCCTCAAGCAAGAGGGTAAGACACAGAAAGACATGTCTGAGCGAATAGGCTGTTCCCAGAGTGCTGTATCAAGGCTCCTCAGTGGGAAGTCTGTGGGAAGGAAAAAGTGTGGCAGAAAACGCTGCACAACGAGAAGAGGTGACCGGACCCTGAGGAAGATTGTGGAGAAGGACCGATTCCAGACCTTGGGGGACCTGCGGAAGCAGTGGACTGAGTCTGGAGTAGAAACATCCAGAGCCCCCGTGTACAGGCGTGTGCAGGAAATGGGCTACAGGTGCCGCATTCCCCAGAAACAGCGGCAGAAGCGCCTGACCTGGGCTACAGAGAAGCAGCACTGGACTGTTGCATGTCATTCGGAAATCAAGGTGCCAGAGTCTGGAGGAAGACTGGGGAGAGGGAAATGCCAAAATGCCTGAAGTCCAGTGTCAAGTACCCACAGTCAGTGATGGTCTGGGGTGCCATGTCAGCTGCTGGTGTTGGTCCACTGTGTTTTATCAAGGGCAGGGTCAATGCAGCTAGCTATCAGGAGATTTTGGAGCACTTCATGCTTCCATCTGCTGAAAAGCTTTATGGAGATGAAGATGTCATTTTTCAGCACGACCTGGCACCTGCTCACAGTGCCAAAACCACTGGTAAATGGTTTACTGACCATGGTATTACTGGGCTCAATTGGCCTGTCAACTCTCCTGACCTGAACCCCATAGAGAATCTGTGGGATATTGGGAAGAGAAAGTTGAGAGACGCAAGACCCAACACTCTGGATGAGCTTAAGGCCGCTATCGAAGCATCCTGGGCCTCCATAACACCTCAGCAGTGCCACAGGCTGATTGCCTCCATGCCACGCAGCATTGAAGCAGTGATTTCTGCAAAAGGATTCCCGACCAAGTATTGAGTGCATAATTGAACATAATTATTTGAAGGTTGACTTTTTTTGTATTAAAAACACTTTTCTTTTATTGGTCGGATGAAATATGCTAATTTTTTTAGATAGGAAATTTGGGTTTTCATGAGCTGTATGCCAAAATCATCAATATTAAAACAATAAAAGGCTTGAACTACTTCAGTTGGTGTGTAATAAATCTAAAATATATGAAAGTCTAATGTTTATCAGTACATTACAGAAAATAATGAACTTTATCACAATATGCTAATTTTTTTAGAAGGACCTGTATAACCTTATTAACTCAATAATGGGTTATAATATCCGGAACAGTGGCGTAACTCCCGGGGAAGCAGCTGCCGGGCCCGAGCTGATAAGGGGCCCGCCCGGTGCCCATCCGCATGGCACCAAGGAGATAATTATCTAATAAAGTTTTTCCGGCCAGGCCTAGGCCCCTTCACATACAGTGCGGCGCCGGCCTGTTCATCATCTGAAAAATACTTAGCCCCCTGCGGCCCTGCCCCCCCCAGGCCCCCTCCCACCAAGTCAGTTTGACTCCTGACCTGAGGAGCAGGCGGGTGTCACGACAGGTGGGTAAGTGGAGAAACAACCAAACACAGGGAAAACAACAGAACAAATGACTAGGCCCAAAAGCTAGGGAGAAATGGGTCACCTCCTAGCGATCCCTAAAAGCTTTCCCTAGACTGCTATGCCCATGTGCATACCCTTAGGGTGGATATGCAGCAGGGAAAAGGGAAGAGGCAACCTGCTTCTTCCAACTAAGAAGAAGCAAGCGTCTCCCTAGAGGCCTAGATAACACACACAAAGGGAAAGGAAGGAGAGGACTTATCATTGAGCAGAGCTGTAGCAGACGATCCACCACCAATCAAGAGCTCCTAGAAAAAATAACTATAACCCGCACCACTGGGGGAAGGAGGGATAAATAGCCTCACTAACAATGAAACCCAGTACACCTGATGGAAGGTGGATCCAGCTCAAATCCAAATCAAAAGAAACCAAGAAGTCAGACATGTGCAGCCAGTCTGACAGATCTCCACACATTCACAGGGCAAGGCGTGACAGTACCCCCCTTCTACGGGTGACCTCCGGACACCCCGGACTAACCTTATCCGGATGTGCCCTGTGAAAAGCCCTCACCAGGTGGCTAGCACTGACATCAGCAGCCGGAACCCATATTCTTTCCTCTGGACCTTATCCCTTCCATTGCACCAGGTACTGGAGGGAACCCCGAAGAACACGTGAGTCGAGAATCTTAGAGATTTCAAACTCCAAATTGCCATCCACCAGGAAAGGAGGAGGTGGCAATGGAGATGGTTCCACAGGTTCCACATATTTTGTTAATAAAGACCTGTGAAACACATTATGGATCTTCCAGGTCTGCGGAAGATCCAGACGAAACGCCACCTGGTTGACAATTGCAGAGATTTTGTAAGGACCAATAAATCTTGGACCCAATTTCCAAGATGGTACCTTCAGTTTAATGTTTCTAGTAGACAACCACACCGAATCACCCACACACAGGTCCGGACCAGTCATACGTCTACTGTCAGCCATCTGTTTATATCTTTCACTCATCTTTTCCAAATTAACTTGGATCCTTCCGCTAGATAAATGACAAGGCGGACGAGAGTCTCTCCTCTTCTGACATTCCAGAAGATCCAGTCCCAGAAAAAGTACCAAACTGTGGGTGAAAACCATATGCGCCAAAAAATGGCGACTTATCAGTGTCTACGGTTATTCAAGGCAAATTTGGCTAGAGACAGGAACGAGGACCAGTCATCCTGGTTCTCAACAACAACACACCTTAAATAGGTCTCCAGGTTTTGGTTAGTACGCTCCATCTGACCATTCGAGCGGAGATGAAAAGCTAGGAAAAAGACAGTTGAATTCCCAGGCGAGAGCAGAACGCCCTCCAAAACCTGGAAACAAATTGTGTCCCCCTATCAGACACCACATCAGAGGGAATTCCATGTAGTTTCACAATGTTATCGACAAAAACCTGAGCGAGAGTCTTGGCATTGGGCAAGCTAGGCAACGGTACAAAGTGGCCATCTTACTGAAGCGGTCCACTACCACCAAAATGACAGTTTTCCCAGAGGAACACGTTAAATCGGTAATAAAGTCCATGGACAAATGCGTCCAAGGATGAGACAGGATGGATAAAGGAAGGAGGGATCCTGAAGGCCAAGTGTAAGCCACCTTCGCGGGTGCACAGGTCTTACAAGCTGTTACATAACCCTCCACACTCTTGCGCAACCCTGGCCACCAGAATCTCTGGGAAATAAGATCTATGGTGGATTTGCTTCCAGGATGTCCCGCAAGGACCGTATCATGATGTTCCTTGAACACCTTGTATCGCAGTTCAGCAGGAACAAACAACTTGTCTGGAGGACAAGAATCCTCCTGGGCCCCTAACGGCTCGGGGTACAGAGTGGAAACCACCACCCCATCAGCCAAAATCGGAGCGGGATCCTCTGAATCACTCCCCCCAGGAGTGATTCAGAGACAACGCATCTGCCTTGATGTTTTTAACTCCAGGGGGAAAGGTGACCACAAAATTTAACCTAGTAAAAAACAGTGACCATCTAGCCTGTCTAGGATTCAGGCGCTTAGCAGACTGCAAGTAAGCCAAATTCTTGTGGTCAGTATATACCGTAATAGGATGAGTAGCCCCCTCCAACCAATGACGCCATTCCTCAAAGGCCAATTTAATGTCCATCAACTCTCTATCTCCCACATTATAATTTCTTTCAGCGGCCGAGAGCTTTCTGGAGAAAAAAGCACATGGACGCCATTTGCTAGGGGATGGACTCTGCAACACAACTGCTCCGACCCCCACTTTTGATGCATCAACCTCCACGATAAACGGTTGAGACACATCAGGTTGCATCAGAATGGGAGCAGACGCAAAACATTTAATAGCAGAAAAGGCCTGTAATGCCTCGTCCGACCAGACAGAAAAGTCGGCGCCTTTTTTAGTCATATCTGTCAAAGGTTTTACAATGCTGGAATAATTCAAAATGAATTTTCTGTAGTAATTAGTAAAACCCAAAAACTGCATCAGAGCTTTCTGATTCTCAGGCCGGTCCCATTCCAGTACTGCCCAGACCTTTTCGGGGTCCATACAAAAACCAGAGTCAGAAAGTAGGTATCCTAAAAACGGTAGCTCCTGGACAGCAAATACACATTTTTCCAATTTTGCATACAATTTATTCTCCCGAAGGATCGACAACACCTGTCTCACGTGATCCTCATGGGTCTCCAAATCGAGTAAATTAGTATATCATCAAGGTAAACCACAATGAACCTTCCCACTAAATGATGAAAAATATCATTCACAAATCGCTGAAAGACCGCTGGCGCATTAGTTAAACCAAAGGGCATGACAAGATTCTCAAAATGACCTTCGGGTGTATTGAAGGCCGTTTTCTACTCATCTCCTTCCTTGATTCTGATCAGATTATAAGCTCCTCTTAAATCCAGCTTGGACAGCACCTTGGCTCCGACAATTTGATCAAATAGATCAGAAATCAAAAGTAAGGGGATATGGATCATGGACCGTAATGAGATTCAATTCCCGGAAATCCAAACACGGTCTAAGTGATCCGTCTTTCCTTTTTTTACAAACTCTCTGCAATAGTTTCTCCTTCAGGTTGGGAAAGGTTGTGTAGTCGAGATTTTGGCACTTTAGCTCCAGGGATGAGATTGACCGGACAATCATATTCTCGATGTGGAGGCAGCTCCTGGGCTCCACCCTCCGAGAATACGTCCGCAAAATCAGAGAGAAACTAAAGTAGGACCATAGTTGACACCCCTGAGATAGAAACACCAAGACAGTTGTCCGAACAAAATTCACTCCAGCTACTGATTTGTCTTGTTTGCCAGTCAATAGTAGGGTTATGCTTTATCAACCACGGTAAACCCAGAACCATCGGAGCAGGCAAGCCCTTCATAACAAAACAAGAAATGGACTCAACATGTGAATCACCCACCCTTAACTTAATGTCATGAACGATATGAGTCAGACTCTTTTGTGATAGAGGGGAGGAATCAATAGCAAACACTGATATCTCTTTATCTAAAGTGCTAGTCCTAAAACCAAGATTTTTGAGGAACTGAAAAGCAATAAGGTTTACCCCGCACCACTGTCAACAAATACCTCAAAATCACAATTTCCTGAGTCTAGCACCACCATGGCAGGCAGGAGAAAACGAGTACTGCAGGGAGAATGCATATTTGCTTGCTCAGACTCCTCATTCACACTACCAAGAGTCAGGGAAGTCTTTTTTTCTCTTTATGTGAATACCTCCGTAGTTTTTCATTACCGCTTTGAGGTTTAACAAAAGGACATGCACAAATAAAATGACCTTCTTTTCCACAGAAGTAACATAGCTTATTCAGCTTCCTAAAATCCCTATCACCTGAGCGAAAGGAAACCTGGCCCAACTGCATAGGCTCCTCTCCTGCCCCTGATTCAAAAGTCATCTTACTCCGGGAACTAGGTGGGGCGGATCCACTTACAGACGGGACCCCCCGCTCGAGAGGAATCTTATACCTTTCTCTAAGACGTCTATCAAGCCGCACTGCCAAAGACATGGCCGTCTCCAATGAATCGGGATACTCATGAAAAGCAAGGGCATCTTTCAACCTCTCAGCTAGCCCCTGACAAAACTGACTCCGGAGTGCAGGATCATTCCACCCCGAGTCAGTTGCCCATCTTCTAAATTCTGCACAATACGACTCCGCAGTACGTTCTCCCTGTAACAAACTGCGCAGCTTAGATTCAGCTTTAGAGATGCAGCTGGGTCATTATAAATCAAGCCCAAGGCTCGAGGGATGGTGAACCGGTCGGCAGAGAAAAAGCCCAGGACTGAGCGTCTCCTTTGAGCAGAGATATAATGATCCCCACTCTTTGATTCTCGTCACCAGATGAAATTGGCCGCAGACGAAAATACAACCTGCAGGACTCCCTGAACCGTATAAAGTCATCACTACCCCCTGAGAACCTATCAGGGAGAGCTACTTTAGGCTCTAAGCAGATCTGATTTCCTCCAACGGCGCCAGACGCCAGAGCATTCTGACACCGTGCAACAGAACTGCGGAGATCAGCAACCTCCAGTGATAATCCCTGCATGCGATCAACCAAGGCATCCATAGCCTCCATTTCACAAACAGCAGAAATATGACAGGTTTTTGGCGGGTTATAATGTCACGACACGTGGGTAAGCGGGGAAACAACCAAATACAGGGAAAACCAACAGAACAAATGACTAGGCCCAAAAGCTAGGGAAAAGGCGTCACCTCCTAGCGATCCCTAAAAGCTTTCCCTAGACTGCTGTGCCCATGTGCATACCCTTAAGGTGGATATGCACATGCCCTCGTGCCTAAATCTGAACACCCTGGGAAAACCCTAAGCAGCAGGGAAAAGGAAAGAGGCAACCTGCTTCTTCCAACCAGGAAGAAGCAAGCGTCTCCCTAGAGGCCTAGATAACACACACAAAGGGAAAGGAAGGAGAGGACTTATCTTTGAGCAGAGCTGGAGCAGACGATCCACCACCAATCAAGAGCTCCTAGAAAAGAACTATAACCCGCACAGGCCACTGGGGGAAGGAAGGATAAATAACCTCACTAACGATGAAACCCAGTACACCTGAGAGAAGGTGGATCCAACTCAAATACAAATCACAAGAAACCAAGAGGTTAGACATGTGCAGCCAGTCTGACAGATCTCCGCACATTCACAGGGCAAGGCGTGACAGCAGGAGAAACAGCGCGACAGCCGACAGGGAAGAGAGGAGCAGCAGTGCAGTGGCAGAGATGTGATTTGTCTGTGCTCGCTGTGCTGCCTGTGTGCCCTCCGTCAGCTCTTGCTGCCGCTGCTCCGTGTCCTAGCCCTCAGTGCTGCCACAGTGCCGCTGCTCTGTTCACCTCTCCTGGCTCTCACGGAGTCAGTTGAGAAGTGGAGAGTTGAATTGATTTTCTAATAAAGTTTGCCTGGCCGGGCCCCCCCATCCCCTCATGGACCCACCAGCTAGCTCTCCCCATGGACCCACCAGCTAGCATGGTCAATGGACCCACCATCTTTTCCCAGCCCCTAGTTACTATGTGGGAAACTGGGAATGTGAACAGAAAAATATAGATTAGGTCCGGACAGGTAATTAAAGCAATACCCCCTTGCCCTTGATAGCGCAGCCCCTGGCCCTTGTCCGTGCCTCCCCCTGTCTCTTTCAGCACAGCCCCTGACCCGACTGCGCTCCTCTGGGCCTTGTCGGTGCCCCCGGACCTTATCTGTGCCCCCCCCCCCCCAGAACATGACAGAACAGCGGGCAGAAAGGGGAGGCTGCCATGTACTGCAAGCTATTGACAGTATCACCCCCCTTCCCAATGTTTCATATAAAGATAAATAAAAAATAAAAAAGTCTTCACTATTAAAAAATAAAAATACTAAAAACACGGTTTTGGTGACCAATTCCCCCCCCCCCCCTTTCACAACACATACACACACCAAAAAATAAATAAATTGAATAAGGGCTCATGCATTCGACCATATGCCCTCTGAGACATTCAGTCCTGCAGCGGCATTGATCGTGTGCACGGGAGCACACAGCATCAGAGATGACTAAAACATATGATTATGGGACCTATGATGCTGTGCGCTCCGGTGCACACGATCAATGCTGCTCAGGGACATATGGCCCTCTCACTGCCTGTATGTCTCGGAGGGCATATGGTTGTGTGCATGAGCCCTAACAATTATCAAAAAATTGCACGCACCCCAAAACACCAAAACTGAAAATAGCCAAGCGCACTGCTCAGGTCATGTCTAGGATTTGATGACTTTCTCACCCTCATCTTACATTTTCTACATCTTGGGCTAATAGTATATTACAAAAGATGTTTTTCTACCTTCTAGATTTCATTGCTTCGAGCCGTGTGTCGGCAGAACTTGAAGAGGAGAAGAGCACGTCAGTGAAGACTGCGGTCCGGTGAGAAAGATACCAACAAGGGTGAGTACGGCTGGCGCCAGTGCTGTGGACCCCGGTGTCTCCTTCTCAGCCTCTACATCTTAGTAAAATTAGAGGAGGATAAGGATGGACTTCTGAGGCACTGGCCGCCAAGCTACATCGAGTGGGAAAGTTGTGAGAAAAGATGTTGTGGAATGCAGTGTTATTACTAAAACGGACATGTCAGGTGTGGTGATGGGTCCTGTAACGGCCCGTTTCAGCAGACAAGGGGTTAAGATCCGTTTAGGCGATATGCCCCTTTCTGAGAGACTACTGCAGAACACCAGCTACTGCAGAACACCAAACTCCCGAACTGGATACAAAATAGCACTCCAAACTGGAACCTCGCGAATAGCTGCTAGCAGACGAACAGGAAAAGCGTACAGTCAGCTTACACTCCTGGCAATCAGTCTCCAACAGCATACAGGGAATCCCCCCAATGACGAGACAAGGCTCCGTGTTGAGGGTCAGCAGGGGTCTGACTGTACTTCAGATACAGCCTCTTTTATTCATAAAAAACAAACATAGTACTGCCCACAGGGTTTTGAAATCCAACCAATCAATATCACACACAATGCAAGTACAGCAACCAATCATTCACGCCCCCTAGAGGACCAGAAGGGAGACTGCGACACAGAACAGATACAACACATCCCCACAATGCATCATGGTTTCCTCCTCTCTGTCCCAGAGACAACCGAGGGCAATCCAATTATCTCTCAGGACATAGGGGAGATCGCCAATGCACATTTGGAGACAACAGGACAGACATCACAATTTAAACACACAATGGGACAATAGAACCACACCCAGCATATTCCTCCCAAGCTGACAAGTTACACTTATTATAAATTGTTACAACTTTGTGAGGTTACATTGTCCATACATATAACTTACATCAATTTAAACAGTATAACTTGGGGACAAACCTATCCAAAATTCACTTGAATAGGTTCAGAGGTTTAAAAATTAGCAAAAGTATCTCAAAGGGCCGTAATCCTGGGGCAGGAGGCTGGCAAACAGCCCCCTCCAAACCACCGTGGCGAGGTTGGTTTCGCCACACATCTCCCCCCCCTCAGGGAAGACTAACCAGATACCTGACCTCACGCCGGTCGGTACCTGAGTTAGTCTGGCAGCCCACCCACAACCCAATACTGGACCTGTTGAATTTTGGGGCCTGGCTCTGTTCTGTAGGTCCCCAGCTGTTGAGTGTGCATCTGCTACTCCTTGCTTTGTGGTTCTCCAGCTTGGAGCTGTAGGTACTTGGTGGGCAGAGGCCGACTGTGCTCTGCCCAGATGCCAGCTCTTCCACTGGGGTGAGGGGGGTACAAGCCAGCCCTGTAACAAGGGGGTCGGTGGAGCAGAGGCTAGCGGCTCTCTGCCCTGATGCCAGCTCTTCCGCTGGGAAGGGATCAGTGGGTATTGCAGGCTCATCCCCTGCCCTCAGAACTTGGTTGGGAAGTAGCTGGGAAGGGGAGGGCTCGCTTACCTCCTCCTTCTGGTATCCCTGCGGAGATGGCTGGAGATCTGGTTGTTTGAGGGGGAGACCGACTGTCTCCTCTTTGGCTAAACAGCCCTGTTGCTGGGGGACAGGACCGACTGTCCCTACCTCCTGTGCTGTGAGTGCAGAGACCACGGTCCCATCTGCACAGTTGTGGGGCTTACTGTCTCCCCCTGGTGCGTTAAGCTGCCGCTGGGGAGAGGGGGTAACGAGCTCCTCTCCCATACATACTTCCAGCCGCTGGGTAGGGCGACCGACCGCCTCCGCTCCCAATACAGTGTCCTGCTGCTGGGGAAAGGAGACTGGGCTCTCTATTCCCTGTAGGACACTCTGCCGCTGGGGGACAGGACCGACTGTCTCTGCCCCCTGTAACTCTGCCTGCCGCTGGGGAATGGAGACTGGGCTCCCAATTCCCAAAAAATCATGCTGCTGCTGGGGGGCAGGAACAACTACCTCTGCCCCCTGTAACTCAGCCTGCCGCTGGGGAGGGAGGACGTTGCTCTCCTCTCCCTGCATTTCACACTGCCTTCCCGGCATATCACTATGCTGCTGGGGGGCAGGAACAACTACCTCTGCCCCCTGTAACTCAGCCTGCCGCTGGGGAGGGAGGCCGCTGCTCTCCTCTCCCTGCATTTCACACTGCCTTCCCGGCATATCACTCTGCTGCTGGGAGGCAGGAACAACTACCTCTGCCCCCTGTAACTCAGCCTGCCGCTGGGGAGGGAGGACGCTGCTCTCCTCTCCCTGCATTTCACACTGCCTTCCCGGCATATCACTCTGCTGCTGGGGGGCAGGAACAACTACCTCTGCCCCCTGTAACTCAGCCTGCCGCTGGGGAGGGAGGATGCATCTCTCCTCTCCCTGCACTTCACACTGCCGCTGGGGAATGGAGACTGGGCTCCCTCTGTCCCGCAACTGCAACTTCCGATGGAGGTCCACCCAACGTGGCAGCTGACCGTCACCTTCTGCCCGGTATAGTAGGGTCTTGAACACTAGACTCCTCACGAACTTCACGTATTTCTCAGCTGGATT
This sequence comes from Bufo gargarizans, assembly GCF_014858855.1. Classification (NCBI taxonomy): domain Eukaryota; kingdom Metazoa; phylum Chordata; class Amphibia; order Anura; family Bufonidae; genus Bufo; species Bufo gargarizans. Next base: position 51,763,001 of record NC_058081.1, read on the forward strand.
GGGTCCGAAGAAGTTCAGCCGCAACCACATCATACGGTCAAATTCCTCAACAGAGTATCTGTACTCCACTGCTGGTTCCATCCTCGTGCTTTTAGGGTCGCTGTACTGAGACATGCGTTGCCCTTAAGTTGTAAAATCCAAAGAAATGGTGTCTCCTGTAGCTGTCCTTCTGGCTGTAGGAACGATCCCGCTGCTTGCCACCAATTGAAACGGACCGTTTCAGCAGACAAGGGGTTAAGATCAGTTTAGGCGATATGCCCCTTTCTGAGAGACAGGCACAGCTACTGCAGAACACCAAACTCCCGAAGTGGATACAAAATAGCACTCCAAACTGGAACCTCTCGAATAGCCCCCAGCAGACGAACAGGAAAAGCATACAGTCAGCTTACACTCCTGGCAATCAGTCTCCAACAGCATACAGGGAATCCCCCCAATGACGAGACAAGGCTCTGTGTTCAGGGTCAAGCAGTGGTCTGACTGTACTTCAGATACAGCCTCTTTTATTCATAAAAAACAAACATAGTACTGCCCACAGGGTTTTGAAATACAACCAATCAATATCTTACAACACACACAATGCAAGTACAGCAACCAATCGTTCACGCCCCCTAGAGGACCAAAAGGGAGACTGCGACACAGAACAGATACAACACATCCCCACAATGCATCATGGTTTCCTCCTCTCTGTCCCAGAGATAACCGAGGGCAATCCAATTATCTCTCAGGACAAAGGGGAGATCGCCAATACACATGTGGAGACAACAGGACAGACATCACCATTTAAACACACAATGGGACAATAGAACCACACCCAGCATATTCCTCCCAAGCTGACAAGTTACACTTATTATAAATTGTTACAACTTTGTGAGGTTACATTGTCCATACATATAACTTACATCAATTTAAACAGTATAACTTGGGGACAAACCTATCCAAAATTCACTTGAATAGGTTCAGGGGTTTAAAGGGATTCTGTCACCTCCCCTAACCCAAAAAACGATTTTAAAGCAGCCATGCAGCACAGCTTACCTTGATTAGGCTGTGCTCTTTTATCTTGTAATCCGTCCAGCAGTTTCTGCAAAAAACGACTTTTATTGATATGCAAATGTGTCCTGAAGGTGCCCAGAGGGGCGTTTTGTTCCCCTTAGAGAGCCCAGTACCGCCCCTCTTACAGTGCCCAGCCCGCCTTCCTTGTACTGTCTAACCGCCGCCCCCAGCCTGCCACAGCCTCCCCTCCCTCACGCCGAACGAACTTTCGCACAGGCGCAGTACCCACTGAGGGCTGCGCCTGTGCGATCAGCAGGAGACTGAGGGCAGGAGCTTCATCCTCGTCACTGGGCATGCGCCGAGCCCAGTGACGTCCGATGCTCGCTCTTCCCTGCTGACTGAGGGAAGAGCGAGCATCGGACGTCACTGGGCTTGGCGCATGCCCAGTGACGAGGATGAAGCTCCTGCCCTCAGTCTCCTGCTGATCGCACAGGCGCAGCCCTCAGTGGGTACTGCGCCTGTGCGAGAGTTCGTTCGGCGTGAGGGAGGGGGGTGGAGAGGCTGTGGCAGGCTGGGGGCGGTTAGACAGTGCAAGGAAGGCGGGCTGGGCACTGAAAGAGGGGCGGTACTGGGCTCTCTAAGAGGAACAAAACGCCCCTCTGGGCACATTCAGGACTCATTTGCATATCAATAAAAGTCGTTTTTTGCAGAAACTGCTGGACGGATTACAAGATAAAAGAGCACAGCCTAATCAAGGTAAGCTGTGCTTCATGGCTGCTTTAAAATCGTTTTTTGGGTTAGGGGAGGTGACAGAATCCCTTTAAAAGTTAGCAAAAGTATCTCAAAGGGCCGTAATCCTGGGGCAGGAGGCTGGCAAACAGCCCCCTCCAAAACACCGTGGCGAGGTTGGTTTCGCCACACAGGTCCTATTTTACAAAGGGTTACAGGAAAAGAAGGAAGGGAAATGTAAAGTTCGGCAAAGGCAGGGTTAAGACTTTGACAGGGCCCCACAACAGTATTATACAATGACACTACATGACAGACAGTGTGTGTTTGTAAATATATATATATATATACATGTGTGTGTATATATGTGTGTGTATATATATATATATATACAGGTCCTTCTCAAAAAATTAGCATATTGTGATAAAGTTCATTATTTTCTGTAATGTACAGATAAACATTAGACTTTCATATATTTTAGATTCATTACACACAACTGAAGTAGTTCAAGCCTTTTATTGTTTTAATATTGATGATTTTGGCATACAGCTCAGGAAAACCCAAATTTCCTATCTCAAAAAATTAGCATATTTCATCCGACCAATAAAAGAAAAGTGTTTTTAATACAAAAAAAGTCAACCTTCAAATAATTATGTTCAGTTATGCACTCAATACTTGGTCATGAATCCTTTTGCAGAAATCACTGCTTCAATGCGGCGTGGCATGGAGGCAATCAGCCTGTGGCACTGCTGAGGTGTTATGGAGGCCCAGAATGCTTCGATAGCGGCCTTAAGCTCATCCAGAGTGTTGGGTCTTGCGTCTCTCAACTTTCTCTTCCCAATATCCCACAGATTCTCTGTGGGGTTCAGGTCAGGAGAGTTGGCAGGCCAATTGAGCACAGTAATACCATGGTCAGTAAACCATTTACCAGTGGTTTTGGCACTGTGAGCAGGTGCCAGGTCGTGCTGAAAAATGAAATCTTCATCTCCATAAAGCTTTCAGCAGATGGAAGCATGAAGTGCTCCAAAATCTCCTGATAGCTAGCTGCATTGACCCTGCCCTTGATAAAACACAGTGGACCAACACCAGCAGCTGACATGGCACCCCAGACCATCACTGACTGTGGGTACTTGACACTGGACTTCAGGCATTTTGGCATTTCCCTCTCCCCAGTCTTCCTCCAGATTCTGGCACCTTGATTTCCGAATGACATGCAACAGTCCAGTGCTGCTTCTCTGTAGCCCAGGTCAGGCGCTTCTGCCGCTGTTTCTGGTTCAAAAGTGGCTTGACCTGGCGAATGCGGCACCTGTAGCCCATTTCCTGCACACGCCTGTACACGGTGGCTCTGGATGTTTCTACTCCAGACTCAGTCCACTGCTTCCGCAGGTCCCCCAAGGTCTGGAATCGGTCCTTCTCCACAATCTTCCTCAGGGTCCGGTCACCTCTTCTCGTTGTCCAGCGTTTTCTGCCACACTTTTTCCATCCCACAGACTTCCCACTGAGGTGCCTTGATACAGCACTCTGGGAACAGCCTATTCGTTCAGAAATTTCTTTCTGTGTCTTACCCTCTTGCTTGAGGGTGTCAATGATGGCCTTCTGGACAGCAGTCAGGTCGGCAGTCTTACCCACGATTGCGGTTTTGAGTAATGAACCAGGCTGGGAGTTTTTAAAAGCCTAAGGAATCTTTTGCAGGTGTTTAGAGTTAATTAGTTGATTCAGATGATTAGGTTAATAGCTCGTTTAGAGAACCTTTTCATGATATGCTAATTTTTAGAGATAGGAATTTTGGGTTTTCATGAGCTGTATGCCAAAATCATCAATATTAAAACAATAAAAGGCTTGAACTACTTCAGTTGGTGTGTAATGAATCTAAAATATATGAAAGTCTAATATTTATCAGTACATTACAGAAAATAATGAACTTTATCACAATATGCTATTTTTTTTAGAAGGACCTGTATATATATATATATATATATATACAGGGAGTGCAGAATTATTAGGCAAGTTGTATTTTTGAGGATTAATTTTATTATTGAACAACAACCATGTTCTCAATGAACCCAAAAAACTCATTAATATCAAAGCTGAATATTTTTGGAAGTAGTTTTAGTTTGTTTTAGTTTTAGCTATTTTAGGGGGATATCTGTGTGTGCAGGTGACTATTACTGTACATAATTATTAGGCAACTTAACAAAAAACAAATATATACCCATTTCAATTATTTATTTTTACCAGTGAAACCAATATAACATCTCAACATTCACAAATATACATTTCTGACATTCAAAAACAAAACAAAAACAAATCAGTGACCAATATAGCCACCTTTCTTTGCAAGGACACTCAAAAGCCTGCCATCCATGGATTCTGTCAGTGTTTTGATCTGTTCACCATCAACATTGCGTGCAGCAGCAACCACAGCCTCCCAGACACTGTTCAGAGAGGTGTACTGTTTTCCCTCCTTGTAAATCTCACATTTGATGATGGACCACAGGTTCTCAATGGGGTTCAGATCAGGTGAACAAGGAGGCCATGTCATTAGATTTTCTTCTTTTATACCCTTTCTTGCCAGCCACGTTGTGAAGTACTTGGACGCGTGTGATGGAGCATTGTCCTGCATGAAAATCATGTTTTTCTTACCTTGCAGACTTCTTCCTGTACCACTGCTTGAAGAAGGTGTCTTCCAGAAACTGGCAGTAGGACTGGGAGTTGAGCTTGACTCCATCCTCAACCCAAAAAGGCCCCACAAGCTCATCTTTGATGATACCAGCCCAAACCAGTACTCCACCTCCACCTTGCTGGCGTCTGAGTCGGACTGGAGCTCTCTGCCCTTTACCAATCCAGCCATCTGGCCCATCAAGACTCACTCTCATTTCATCAGTCCATAAAACCTTAGAAAAATCAGTCTTGAGATATTTCTTGGCCCAGTCTTGACGTTTCAGCTTGTGTGTCTTGTTCAGTGGTGGTCGTCTTTCAGCCTTTCTTACCTTGGCCATGTCTCTGAGTATTGCACACCTTGTGCTTTTGGGCACTCCAGTGATGTTGCAGCTCTGAAATATGGCCAAACTGGTGGCAAGTGGCAAGTGGCATCTTGGCAGCTGCACGCTTGACTTTTCTCAGTTCATGGGCAGTTATTTTGCGCCTTGGTTTTTCCACACGCTTCTTGCGACCCTGTTGACTATTTTGAATGAAACGCTTGATTGTTCGATGATCACGCTTCAGAAGCTTTGCAATTTTAAGAGTGCTGCATCCCTCTGCAAGATATCTCACTATTTTTGACTTTTCTGAACCTGTCAAGTCCTTCTTTTGACCCATTTTGCCAAAGGAAAGGAAGTTGCCTAATAATTATGCACACCTGATATAGGGTGTTGATGTCATTAGACCACACCCCTTCTCATTACAGAGATGCACATCACCTAATATGCTTAATTGGTCGTAGGTTTTCGAGCCTATACAGCTTGGAGTAAGACAACATGCATAAAGAGGATGATGTGGTCAAAATACTCATTTGCCTAATAATTCTGCACGTAGTGTATATACAGTTGCAAGAAAAAGTATGTGAACCCTTTGGAATGATATGGATTTCTGTACAAATTGGTCATAAAATGTGATCTGATCTTCATCTAAGTCACAACAATAGACAATCACAGTCTGCTTAACCTAATAACACACAAAGAATTAAATGTTACCATGTATTTATTGAACACACCATGTAAACATTCACAGTGCAGGTGGAAAAAGTATGTGAACCCTTGGATTTAATAACTGGTTGAACCTCCTTTGGCAGCAATAACTTCCACCAAACGTTTCCTGTAGTTGTAGATCAGATGCGCACAACGGTTAGGAGTAATTCTTGACCATTCCTCTTTACAGAGCTGTTTCAGTTCAGCAATATTCTTGGGATGTCTGGTGTGAATCGCTTTCTTGAGGTCATGCCACAGCATCTCAATCAGGTTGAGGTCAGGACTCTGACTGGGCCACTCCAGAAGGCGTATTTTCTTCTGTTTAAGCCATTCTGTTGTTGATTTACTTCTATGCTTTGGGTCGTTGTCCTGTTGCAACACCCATCTTCTGTTGAGCTTCAGCTGGTGGACAGATGGCCTTAAGTTCTCCTGCAAAATGTCTTGATAAACTTGTGAATTCATTTTTCCTTCGATAATAGCAATCCGTCCAGGCCCTGACGCAGCAAAGCAGCTCCAAACCATGATGCCCCCACCACCATACTTCACAGTTGGGATGAGGTTTTGAGGTTGGTGTGCTGTGCCTCTTTCTCAACACATAGTGTTGTGTGTTTCTTCCAAACAACTCAACTTTGGTTTCATCTGTCCACAGAATATTTTGCCAGTACTGCTGTGGAACATCCAGGTGCTCTTGTGCAAACTGTAAACGTGCAGCAATGTTTTTTTTGGGACAGCAGTGGCTTCCTCTGTGGTGTCCTCCCATGAAATCCATTCTTGTTTAGTGTTTTACGTATCGTAGATTCGCTAACAGGGATGTTAGCATATGCCAGAGACTTGTGTAAGTCTTTAGCTGCCACTCTAGGATTCTTCTTCACCTCATTGAGCAGTCTGCGCTGTGCTCTTGCAGTCATCTTTACAGGACGGCCACTCCTAGGGAGAGTAGCAGCAGTGCTGAACTTTCTCCATTTATAGTTAATTTGTCTTACCGTGGACTTAAGGACAGCAGGGCTTTTGGAGATACTTTTATAACCCTTTCCAGCTTTATGCAAGTCAACAATTCTTAATCGTAGGTCTTCTGAGAGATCTTTTGTGTGAGGCATCATTCACATCAGGCAATGCTTCTTGTGAAAAGCAAACCCAGAACTGGTGTGTGTTTTTTATAGGACAGGGCGGCTGTAACCAACACCTCCAATCTCATCTCATTGATTGGACTCCAGTTGGCTGACACCTCACTCCAATTAGCTCTTGGAGATGTAATTAGTCTAGGGGTTCACATACTTTTTCCACCTGCACTTTGAATGTTTACATGGTGTGTTCAATAAAAACATGGTAACATTTAACTCTTTGTGTGTTATTAGTTTAAGCAGACTGTGATTGTCTATTGTTGTGACAAATTAAATCATGTAAAAATTCAGGAGTGTCTATAAAGAAAAGGTGACTATTCGTAGTGCTAAAGAGTGCTGACCTCAATTGAAAGTATGCATACCAAGCCACATCGCCTAGATTTGCCCTTTGCCTTAACTCCATAAGGGGCAGGATTTGACCACCACTGACCACCTGATGTAGGTACTGAACCTTCTTGGTCCTCCAATACTGGCGGCAGGTTAAATCATTTAAATTCAAGAGCTTTGAATTGTACCATAGTGGGGTGCAGATAAGTGATGCCTTAACTCCACACCAACTCCTTATAACCAGCAAAGTCTTTATTGCCATTCTGCAGAAAAGTGTGTGCCCAGTCTGTGTGTTTGATAAATAGTCAGACTCCAGTACGGTAAAAAAATCCGAAAAACCTGAATCTTTCACCACTTTGCTGCAGAAGTGGCTGTTTTCCCAGTCATAAAAAAGGCAGAGTTGGGAGGCCACAAAGTAACCCCTAAAATAGGGGAGGTTTAAACCTCCCCGATTATAGGGCATGGAGAAATAGAGTAGCTTCAATCTAACGCGCTTCCTCCCCCATATTAGATCGTCCCAAAAGGAGGATATCAGTAAGACTGTGATTGTCTATTGTTGTGACTTAGATGAAGATCAGATCACATTTTATGACCAATTTGTGCAGAAATCCATATCATTCCAAAGGGTTCACATACTTTTTCTTGCATCTGTATATATATATATTTTATAGGAAAAGGATGGCGTGGCGGCCTAGTCTGGTCTAGATTGTGACTAGCCAAAGGAGTGGGGTTTACACAGGAGGAGGGAGTTTACACAGAAGAACCCGTTTGAGGCGACAATAGGAGTCCTGATTAATTAACCGTGTCCCAGTCTTTCCACAGTTTGCCCCACTTTAGGTAAGATCCTCTTTGCTTATACAAAATCCTCTCATAGTTTTTCACTTTCTCAGCCAAACCCAGACAATTATTACAGTCTGGAACAGAGGAGCAAAACCATGATCTAGAAATGAGAAGCCTGGCTAAAAACATCACCTTAATCAGCAGTTGACGTTTTGTAGGCTGACAATTGACCTCCGATAAGTCTCCCAGGACCCATATCCTGGGGGACAAAGGAACGTCAATGTTAAGTTTACGGGCCAAATTGGTTTGGACCAGTCTCCAATACCTGCCCACCATTGGGCAGTCCCAGAACAGGTGTAAATGATCTGCCCCGGAATCGCCACAGCGAGGGCAGTCAGAGAAGGCTCTAAGTCCTCTCCTGTGTAACCATATGGGTGTCACATATATTTTGTGCAAAATATTAAATTGTACGACCGTGTGATTAAAATTATGTGAAACAAATTTTAAGCTTTGCCCTATATTCTCCCAGTCTGGAGGACCCACCTCTGAAAGTAAAGAAGACCAGGATCTCTGTCCTGGAGAAAGAACATCCCAATTTTTTTTTTCCATTAAGTGTCTATAACAGTGAGATACTTTAATTCTCGTGGCAACTTTCTTACAAATTAAATCATGTAAAAATTCAGGAGTGTCTATAAAGAAAAGGTGACTATTCGTAGTGCTAAAGAGTGCTGACCTCAATTGAAAGTATGCATACCAAGCCACATCGCCTAGATTTGCCCTTTGCCTTAACTCCATAAGGGGCAGGATTTGACCACCACTGACCACCTGATGTAGGTACTGAACCTTCTTGGTCCTCCAATACTGGCGGCAGGTTAAATCATTTAAATTCAAGAGCTTTGAATTGTACCATAGTGGGGTGCAGATAAGTGATGCCTTAACTCCACACCAACTCCTTATAACCAGCAAAGTCTTTATTGCCATTCTGCAGAAAAGTGTGTGCCCAGTCTGTGTGTTTGATAAATAGTCAGACTCCAGTACGGTAAAAAAATCCGAAAAACCTGAATCTTTCACCACTTTGCTGCAGAAGTGGCTATTTTCCCAGTCATAAAAAAGGCAGAGTTGGGAGGCCAAAAAGTAACCCCTAAAATAGGGGAGGTTTAAACCTCCCCGATTATAGGGCATGGAGAAATAGAGTAGCTTCAATCTAACGCGCTTCCTCCCCCATATTAGATCGTCCCAAAAGGAGGATATCAGTAATTTAATAGATTGAAGGTTATCCATAATAGTGAGCCAATATGGATTCAACTTAAATCCTAGCCCCCTGTTAGCCTTATTCTCCCCAGTGCAGACCTCCACTAGTACGGGTGAGTGGTCCGAAACTGTTCTTACCCCATATCGTATCTTCCGGATATTGCTCAGGTTACTTTCATTGGTGAATGCTAAATCAATCCTAGACATTGTTCTGCCACCCCTGCTGACGCAAGAGTATACTCTTTTTCCTCCGCCAAGATGTTCCCATATATCCACCACTCCAACCTCCAAGCAGAACTGTGGCAGCGGGGAATTGCAAAAATTCCTCCCCCGTTCTGCATCTAATGTAAATCTGTCTTTATTAGGGTCCATGACCGCATTAAAGTCCCCCATCAGAACTAAACGGCATTCTGGTCTCTTTTCAGAGAAACATATTAACTGGATCAATGGGTACATTGAGAAAGGCGGAGGAATATAAAAAAATGTGAGGATGTAACTATGGCCCTGCAGCTTACCGTACAAAAAGATAAATCTTCCTTGATCATCTATATGAGATTCTATGGGGGTGAAGTCCACAGAGTTATGAATCAGAACTGAGACGCCCCTAGAAGAACTGCTAAAAGTAGAATGATAAGATTGGGAATGCCATCCCGTTGTCAGACGGGACACGGTTTCTTTAGTAAGATGGGTTTCTACTATGCATATAATTGCTGGAAGATATCTTTTTAATGCATCCATAATAGCTTGCCTTTTGACCCTCTCCCCAAGCCCTCTAACATTCCATGATACAATTCTAGTGGACATCAATCAGGGCCAATAAAAAAAAAAAACACAAGACAATGAAAAGAAAAAAAAAAAAAACATACCTGCAAGGTGGGTTCCCTCTCCCCCTTCCCTCCCGCCTCCCCCCCCCCTCCATTGATCTGCCCGATCTAGTCAGCGAACCTCTAACCTCCGGCCGTTCTCCCCCACCCTAGCCCCACCTCCCCTCCATCCCTTCAGTCATAGTGGTGCACAATTTCAGATATCCATTTGGTCCATCCAGTCTGATGCTTGTTGTGGTGTTTCAAAAAAAAGGGAAGTCCCGTTATGGATCACTCTTAGTTTCGCTGGATACTGTAGAGAATATTTAATCTCCTTGGACGCTAGGCGTTTCTTTATCTCTATAAATTTTCCTCTTTTTTCCTGAGTCTGCCTTGCGAAGTCAGGAAAAAAGAGCAATTTAGTGCCCTGATATTCAATGGGTGCACATTCTCTTGCTCTTCTCAATATCATGTCTCTATCAGCGGATAATAGTAATTTTATTAAAATTGCACCACATCTTTAAGTTGTTCCTCTAGGTGTCGGCCTTCAACTCCTTCTGGGAAACCAATTATACGAACATTGTTTCGCCTTGACCTATTTTCAAGGTCCTCTAGCTTATTTTGTAATACTTGATTTTCTGAGGCGAAAAGCAGGGTTTTAGATTTTAACATGTCCATATCGGTTTGCAAAGAGTCCACTGTTTTTTCCACATTGAGAACTCGGTCGCGGATCTTTACCAGGTCTTCTCTTATTAGAGAAATATCGCTCTACACAGACCCTAGTTGAGTGGACATCCCTTGCACTAAAGTGCCGTTGTTCTCAACGGCGCAAAGGATTTTATCCAAGACAAAAGGGTCGTATTCGGTTCGCATTTGTGCAGAGGGACCCTCCCCCCCTATCTCCTGAACTACCTCCGCTGATCCGTCCTCGGAAAATTCATCAGTTTGGGGAGTTTTAACAGATTTCTCAAATTAGCGGACAGTTTCGTTTTAGCTAAGTTCTTTTAATTTAAAAAGGGCGATTTCAAGAACTTATCAATTTTATTCTCTGGAGTCCTAGACCCCGATTTTGCTACAGAGGATTCCACTGACCGTCGCTTTGGGGCCATTCTCTTCCCTTTTTTTTCCCCCATTTTTCTTTTCCCTTATTTTCTTCCTTCCCTTCCTCTCCTTTCTCCCTTTTTTCCCTTTCTTTTCTCTCCCCTCTCCTCCCCCTTTCCTCCCTTTCTTTTTCCCCCTTTTTTTCCCTCCCCCCCTTTCATTCCCCTTTCTTTCTTCCCCCCCTGTTTTCCCTGTTTTTTCCCCTTGTTCCCCCCCTCTTTCTTTGCCTTCCCTTTCTCTTAATTTATCCTCTCCTTTGAGTCCCCTTTTACTTCTTTCTCCCCCGCTCTTATTCCTCCCTTTTTGCTTCCTCTTTTGGACCTTTTCCTTTCCTCTCTTTCCCCTCTATCACCCCTCTATCCCCCCCTCTCCAGCACCACAAAGGGGAGGAAGCAGCAAGATTTCACCTCAGTACAGCAGGGAAGCTAACAAATTAACAACAATAGAGTCACAGCTGGTTATTTTCTCACGTGTCAGAACGCCAAGAGTAGGGAGGCAAGAAAAAAATCAATTTCCGCTAACTTATGCCCAAAAAAAAAAATTCTATGAACTCGCCAGGCCCCTCATTGAATACCTTGGGGTGTCTTCTTTCCAAAGTGGGGTCACATGTGGGGTATTTATACTGCCCTGGCATTTTAGGGGCCCTAAAGCGTGAGAAGAAGTCTGGGATCCAAATGTCTAAAAATGCCCTCCTAAAAGGAATTTGGGCACCTTTGCGCATCTAGGCTGCAAAAAAGTGTCACACATCTGGTATCGCCGTACTCAGGAGAAGTTGGGGAATGTGTTTTGGGGTGTCATTTTACATATACCCATGCTGGGTGAGATAAATATCTTGGTCAAATGCCAACTTTGTATAAAAAAAATGGGAAAAGTTGTCTTTTGCCAAGATATTTCTCTCACCCAGCATGGGTATATGTAAAATGACACCCCAAAACACATTGCCCAACTTCTCCTGAGTACGGCGATACCAGATGTGTGACACTTTTTTGCAGCATAGGTGGGCAAAGGGGCACACATTCCAAAGAGCACCTTTCGGATTTCACAGGCCATTTTTTACAGATTTTGATTGCAAACTACTTCTCACACATCTGGGCCCCTAGAATGCCAGGGCAGTATAACTACCCCACAAGTGACCACATTTTGGAAAGAAGACACCCCAAGGTATTTTGTGATGGGCATAGTGAGTTCATGGAAGTTTTTATTTTTTGTCACAAGTTAGTGGAATATGAGACTTTGTAAGAAAAAAAAATAATAAAAAAATCATCATTTTCCGCTAACTTGTGACAAAAAATAAAAAATTCTAGGAACTCGCCATGCCCCTTCACGGAATACCTTGGGATGTCTTCTTTCCAAAATGGGGTCACTTGTGGGGTAGTTATACTGCCCTGGCAATTTAGGGGCCCAGATGTGTGAGAAGTAGTTTGCAATCAAAATGTGTAAAAAATGGCCTGTGAAATCCTAAAGGTACTCTCTGGAATGTGGGCCCCTTTGCCCACCTAGGTGGCAAAAAAGTGTCACACATGTGGTATCGCCGTACTCAGGAGAAGTTGGGGAATGTGTTTTGGGGTGTCATTTTACATATACCCATGCTGGGTGAGAGAAATATCTTGGCAAAAGTGTCATGGAACCATGAACCAGACGTACAAAAAGAGATAAGTGGAAAATAAGAAGGCTTTATTGAAAATCAAGCTGTAAGCAAAAGTCCAAACGGATGGCTAAACCGAAGCAGGGTCTTGTGTAGACAGAGGTCAGGAACCAGAAGGGTAGTCAGACGAAGCCTGGATCAGGAACCAGCAGGGTAGTCAGACGAAGCCTGGATCAGGAACCAGCAGGGTAGTCAGACGAAGCCAGGATCAGGAACCAACGGGGTAGTCAGACGAGGCCAGGATCAGGAACCAGAAGCAGCAGCAGTCTTAGAAGCATGTGAACACAGGAGGACCAAGCAAGGAACTGAAGCCACAGACCTCCTATATATATGAGCTAGGCATCCAGCTCCTCCCAGTGGGAAGGAGAAGCCGCAGGGTGGGAGGCTACAAGAAACCCAGAAACCAAGATGGCCGCCAGCACATGTCAAACGAAGGAGAACAGTAAGAAGGTAAGACCATGACAGTACCTCCCCCTCAAGGGCCCCTCCTCCGTGGAGTAAGGAACGGTTTCTGAGGGAAGCGTGCGTGGAAGGCTCGGAGCAAAGCAGGAGCATGGACATCTGCGGAGGGAATCCAGGAACGCTCCTCTGGACCATAACCACGCCAATGGACCAAAAACTGCAACCGACCGTGGACCAGGCGTGAGTCCAGGATATTGCTCACCTCATATTCCTCACGATTGCCCACTTGGACCGGACGGGGCCGAGGAACCGAGGAAGTGAAACGATTACACACCAATGGCTTCAACAGGGAGACATGAAACACGTTGGAGATCCGCATGCCAGGAGGAAGCGCAAGGGCATAGGCTACCGGGTTTACCCTGCGAAGCACTCGGAAGGGACCAACAAAGCGAGGCGCCAGCTTGGGAGTGGGCACTCGAAGGTTGAAGTTGCGGGTGGACAACCATACACGGTCTCCGACCTGGTAGGAAGGAGCGGGCGCTCGTCTGCGATCAGCCTGGAGTCTCTGGCGCTGCGCAGAGACCTCAAGGGACCTCTGGATCTGTACCCAAGAAGCACGTAGGACAGAAAGGTGATCCTCCACAGCCGGAATATCCTGGGGAGAGAATACCTCCGGTAACACGGCAGGTTGGAACCCATAATTGGCCATGAAGGGAGACGTCCCAGAGGAAGAGTTCACCGCCGTGTTCCTGGCAAACTCAGCCCAAGGCAGGAGGTCAACCCAATTGTCTTGGTGATCGGAGACATAGCAACGAAGGAATTGCTCCAAGGCCTGATTGGATCGTTCTGCGGCCCCATTGGACTGAGGGTGGTAGGCCGAGGAGAAAGAGAGATGAATCCCCAACTGGGAGCAAAAGGCGCGCCAGAACCTGGACACAAACTGACTCCCCCGATCCGACACAATCTCCTTGGGCAAACCGTGCAACCGGAAGACCTCCCTGGCGAAAATCGTGGCCAACTCTTGTGCAGAGGGTAACTTCTTGAGAGGAACACAGTGGAACATTTTGGAAAACCGATCCACAATCATGAGAATGACCGTATGGCCTCGGGATGCAGGGAGGTCCACAATGAAATCCATCCCCAGGTGTGACCATGGGCGCTCCCCGGTGGCTATGGGTTGCAAAAGGCCCAACGGAAGGTGCCGAGGGGACTTACTCTGGGCACAAACGGAGCATGCCGCTACATATGCGGCGATGTCGGAACGTAGAGAAGGCCACCAGAACAGACGTGAAACAGCCCAGGACAGCTGATTCTTTCCAGGATGCCCCGCGGCCTTGGAGTTATGGTAGATTCGCAACAACCGAGTGCGCAACTCCTCAGGCACAAAACACCTGCCGTTGGGTCTCCCAGAGGGAGCACCAGATTGAGCCGCCAAAATCTGATCACCCAGGGGAGAGGTCAGGCTGGTGCGAATGGCGGCCAGGATCTGATTCGGAGGTATGACCGAAGTCGGAATCGACTCCTCCCCGGACAGCTCGGAGTACTGCCGTGATAAGGCATCCGCTCGGATGTTCTTGGAACCGGGTAGGTAGGAGACCACGTAATTAAAACGTGACAAGAACAGAGCCCATCTGGCCTGACGTGGTGTCAATCTCTTGGCCTCAGAAAGGTAGGTCAGATTCTTGTGGTCCGTCAGGATGAGGACCGGAACCACCGAACCCTCGAGCAAGTGCCTCCATTCTTTAAGGGCCTGCACGATGGCCAATAACTCCCTGTCACCAATCTAATAGTTGCACTCCGCGGAAGACAGTTTCCGGGAGTAAAACCCACAAGGAAGCAGAGGACCCTCTGGTTTTCTACGCTGAGACAGAAGGGCGCCTACTCCCGTCTCAGACGCGTCCACCTCGAGGACAAAGGGCAACCCAGGGTTGGGATGCGACAGAATCGGAGCCGACACAAAGGCGGACTTTAGAGCCTCAAAAGCTCGGATGGCCTCGGGCGGCCAGACCTGGAAATTACTGCCCTTCCTGGTCAGATCCGTGAGAGGCTTGGCTAGCATGGAAAAGTCCCTGATGAACTTCCGATAATAATTGGCGAAGCCCAAAAAGCGCTGCAGGGCACGGAGACCACTGGGCTGGGGCCACTGTAAGACAGCCGAAACCTTCTCAGGATCCATGGAGAACCCCTCAGCGGAAATGATGTAACCTAAGAAGGTTACCTGGGATCGGTGAAATTCGCATTTCTCAAGCTTACCGAACAGCCTGTTCTCTCGTAACCGTTGCAACACTCGTCTGACATCCATAATGTGGGCCTCCATGGATTCAGAATATACCAAGATGTCATCCAAATAGACCACCACACACTGCTGCAACAGGTCACGGAAAACATCGTTGATGAATTCCTGGAAGACTGCGGGCGCATTGCACAACCCAAAGGGCATAACCAAGGATTCATAATGACCGGTCCTGGTGTTAAACGCGGTCTTCCACTCATCGCCCGCCTTGATCCTTACCAGGTTATATGCCGCCCTCAGGTCGAGTTTGGTAAAGACCGTGGCCCCTTTGAGGCGATCGAACAGCTCGGAAATCAAGGGTATCGGGTAAGCGTTCTTGATCGTGATGCGATTGAGACCCCTGTAATCGATGCAAGGCCTCAACTCACCGCCCTTCTTTTTCACAAAGAAAAATCCAGCCCCTGCCGGGGACGAGGATTTGCGAATGTGTCCGCGTGAAAGCGCCTCCCTCACGTACTCCTCTATGGCCTCATTCTCCGCTACCGACAGTGGATAGACTTTGCCACGAGGAGAAACGGCACCAGATTGTAACTCTATGGCACAATCGTATGGGCGGTGCGGAGGTAGGGCAACCGCGCGCACCTTATCGAATACATCCCGGTACTCTTCGTATTCAGGAGGCAACAGAGAGTCCGAGGAAGTACACAGCAACTTGACAGGCCCATGGATGCAACTAGCCCCACACTGCGGTGACCACGAGAGGATCTCGGCCGATCTCCAATCGAAAGTCGGATTATGCTTCTGGAGCCAGGGGTACCCCAAGACCACCGAGTAGTGTGGAGACGAAATCACCTGGAGACAGACCGACTCTCTGTGAACGGCACCAATGGCTATCCCCACTGGAAGGGTCTCATGAGTCACGTGTGGCGGCAGAAGGGGTCTGCCGTCTATCGCCTCAAGAGCCAGTGGGGAACCTCGAGGCTGCAGAGGAATGGAATTGGCGGCAGCGAACACACTATCAATGAACAAACCACCAGCACCAGAGTCCACCAACGCCTGGGTCGTCACCGAGCCCCCGACCCAGGAGAGGACAACAGTGATCAGTGGTTTGTCAACACAGGAAACCGGGGACGAGGAGACTCCACCCAAGATCTGCCCCCGACAGGATCTCAGGTGCGAGCGTTTCCCGGACGGTTCGGACATGCCAACCGAAAATGCCCACCGAGGCCACAGTACATGCATCGGCCCTCGCGTCTCCGGAGTACCCTCTCCCCCTCGGACAGGCGAGCAAACCCCAGCTGCATGGGTTCACCCCCAGACAAGTCATCCCCAGGAGGCGTGGGAGGAGAGGGAGGCACGGGTGGGACAGCAAACGTAGGCGCCAATCTGTTAGAAGACCTCCGCAGGCTCTCCTTAAAGGAAGGTCTCTCCCTGAGTCTGGTGTCAATCAAAATCAGGAAAGAAATAAGAGACTCGAGCTCCACTGGTAGGTCCTTAGCTGCAACCTCATCCTTCAAGGCATCCGAGAGACCATGAGAGAAAGCAGCGACCAGAGCCTCATTATTCAGCCCACCTCTGCTGCCAGGGTACGAAACTCAATGGCGTATTCAGCTACGGATCGTGAACCCTGTCTGATGGACATAAGGAGCTTCGCAGCAGAGGCAGCACGAGCCGGCACATCGAATACCTTCCGAAGAGAAGCAACAAAACCGGAAAACTCGGCAACCACCGGATTGTTGTTCTCCCATAAAGGGCTGGCCCAGGCCAAGGCCTTGTCCGAGAGCAGCGAGATCAAGAAGCCCACCTTTGATCTCTCAGTAGGAAAGGCATGTGGCAGCAACTCGAAATAAATGCCCACCTGGTTAAGGAAACCTCGGCACTGAGTTGGCTCTCCCCCAAAGCGCTGTGGAAGGGGGGCAGAACCGGTCATACCCCGAGACACCGCAGGCGCAGCAACAGGTGTCGGGGTAGACTCTGGCGCAACAACTGGAGCGGCAGTAGGAGCGGGCCCAGGAGCGACAACCGACCCATCGGCAACGGAAGCGAAATGAGCCGTGCGTTCAAGCAGGGTTTGCAACGCCACAGCGAACCGACCCAACAGGTGATCCTGCTGATCAAGTCTGGCAACCAGCGTAGGTAGCGAGGATGGCCCTGTACCGTCAGAATTCATGGCTTGGTCCTAATGTCATGGAACCATGAACCAGACGTACAACAAGAGATAAGTGGAAAATAAGAAGGCTTTATTGAAAATCAAGCTGTAAGCAAAAGTCCAAACGGATGGCTAAACCGAAGCAGGGACTTGTGTAGACAGAGGTCAGGAACCAGAAGGGTAGTCAGACGAAGCCTGGATCAGGAACCAGCAGGGTAGTCAGACGAAGCCTGGATCAGGAACCAGCAGGGTAGTCAGACGAAGCCAGGATCAGGAACCAACGGGGTAGTCAGACGAGGCCAGGATCAGGAACCAGAAGCAGCAGCAGTCTTAGAAGCATGTGAACACAGGAGGACCAAGCAAGGAACTGAAGCCACAGACCTCCTATATATATGAGCTAGGCATCCAGCTCCTCCCAGTGGGAAGGAGAAGCCGCAGGGTGGGAGGCTACAAGAAACCCAGAAACCAAGATGGCCGCCAGCACATGTCAAACGAAGGAGAACAGTAAGAAGGTAAGACCTTGACAAAAATACAACTTTTCCCATTTTTCTATACAAAGTTGGCATTTGACCAAGATATTTCTCTCACCCAGCATGGGTATATGTAAAATGACACCCCAAAACACATTCCCCAACTTCTCCTGAGTACGGCGATACCAGATGTGTGACACTTTTTTGCAGCCTAGGTGGGCAAAGGGGCCCACATTCCAAAGATCACCTTTCGGATTTCACCGGTCATTTTTTACAGATTTTGATTGCAAACTACTTCTCACACATTTGGGCCCCTAAATTGCCATCATTGCCATCATTGCCTAAATATCATCATTTTCCGCTAACTTGTGACAAAAAATAAAAAGTTCTATGAACTCACTATGCCCATCAGTGAATACCTTAGGGTGTCTACTTTCCGAAATGGGGTTATTTGTGGGGTTTTTCTACTGTCGGGGCATTGTAGAACCTCAGGAAACATGACAGGTGCTCAGAAAGTCAGCGCTGCTTCAAAAAGCGGAAATTCACATTTTTGTACCATAGTTTGTAAATGCTATAACTTTTACCCAAACCATTTTTTTTTACCCAAAAAAAGACACGTAGAACAATAAATTTAGTGAAAAATGTATATATGGATGTCGTTTTTTTTGCAAAATTTTACAACTGAAAGTGAAAAATGTCATTTTTTTGCAAAAAAATCATTAAATTTCGATTAATAACAAAAAAAGTAAAAATGTCAGCAGCAATGAAATACCACCAAATGAAAGCTCTATTAGTGAGAAGAAAAGGAGGTAAAATTCATTTGGGTGGTAAGTTGCATGACCGAGCGATAAACGGTGAAAGTAGTGTAGTGCAGAAGTGTAAAAAGTGGCCTGGTCATTAAGGGGGTTTCAGCTAGCGGGGCTGAAGTGGTTAAGCAGACAGATTGTCTATTGTTGTGACTTAGATGAAGATCAGATCACATTTTATGACCAATTTGTGCAGAAATCCATATCATTCCAAAGGGTTCACATACTTTTTCTTGCAACTGTATATATACATATTTTATAGGAAAAGGACGGCGTGGCAGCCTAGTCTGGTCTAGATTGTGACTAGCCAAAGGAGTGGGGTTTACACAGGAGGAGGGAGTTTACACAGAAGAACCCGTTTGAGGCATTGCTCAATAAGAGAATTCTGAGAATTGTTCGCACTCCTGACGGTGAATAGGTTTCTTTTTCTTGGCCACCAAGCAAATGATTGCCACAGCCTAGAAAAAACCCTCCCTGGTCAAAGAAAAATTGACCTCCATTTTAGCAGACTGTCACGATCAATTATTAAAACTATGGACACCTTGGGTGGAATACTCCCTTCCTGATCCTCCAAACAGACCATTACTGTCTATTTAAGAATTTACCTATACATGCTGGTGAGTGCTAAATCTGAGTCTGCCACCCTGCAAGAGATCCCCCCCACCCCCCACAGTTTGTCCAGCACCACCCCGATATTTTTAATGCTTTATACCCACTTTCATTTCTACTACCTCAATACTGTTTTGCTATAAAAAAAAAAACAACTGACTCAGGCTATTCATTCCTTGGGTCAGTATGATTACAATGATACCACGTGTATATACATATTTATATATATATATATATATATATTAATTATATTTTTTTTCTTGTGTGTTTTAATACTGAAAGAAAAAAAACTTTGGGAGAAGTATTTTTTTATTTTCATTGCCACATTCTGACCCCCATAATTTTTTTTATAGTTATGTCTACAGACCTTTGGCGGGGCCCATTTTTTTTGCAGGATGTTCTGTAGCTTTTATTGATATCATTTTGGAGTGTGTGTGTGACTTTTTGATCACTTTTCATTCAAATTTTTGGGGAGGTAAACGGTAAAAAAATGGCATTTTGGCCATTTTAATATTTTTTCATTATGCTGTTTGCCTTATGGGATAAATATTTTTATATTTTAATAGTTTGGGCATTTGGGGACATGGTGATGCCCATGATATTTATTTTTTATTGTTTATCTTTATTCTGCAGTAATGGGGATGATTTTTTTTAATTTTTTTTTTCAAAACTTTTTTTTTTTTGCTGTTTTTATACCCCCAATGGCTTAACAACATACAATTTTTAGATTGCCATTTCTATTTACCAATGGATTTAAGACATTGCTAAATAGAAAATTCAGTATATTCCAATATAGTGCTGCCCCCTTCAGGCCAACATTGGAATATACCTTTGAAAGGCTAGTCTCCAGCAGGCTCAGATCTTTCACAACGAATAAATAAGTGTGTGGGGGAGCTGTTCCATGCCTGGAAACACAGTGCTTCTGGGTTTTCAGATCTCAGATGCTATGGTCACATTTGATAATGTCTACGATCGGCATTATCGCTGATTGCAGACATTAGTCCCAAGTGTCTGCTGTTTAAAAGTGCAGCATGACTTTCTACGTCTCGGCGGCAGGCTCCTATTTGTAACCCGACGTAAAAAGCGTCGGGGTTACATCGCGATCTGCCGGTGGCCCGTGCCGGCACAGGTCTCTGTGACCGCGTTGTCATTAGACAGCTGCCGTGGCCAGCTGGAGCCGTGTGCTTGTAATACACGCTTGTAGCACTCTGCTACAAGTGTGTCTTACATTCAGGAAGTTGAAAGCTGGCAGGGAGCGCTATTTCTTGTGTAAGAAACAGCTGGCTTTAAAATGAAATGTCAGCCTGCAGGCTGGGAATTAACCTCTTCCTGCCTTGACTGTGGCAGAAAGGGGTTAATTCACTTTAAAAAATAAAATAAAAAATAAAGAAATAATTTAAAATAGATGTATAATTTATTTTTTTTAAGATTTAAAAGATATAGCAATAGTTATAAATATTAGCAATAGTAATTAGACTACGTACACACCCATACAAACAATCCTGCCCCTTTTTTGTTCATAAAAAATAAAATAAAAAATATATATTTATTATATTTATTAGTTTTAGCAATAGTATAGTGGAATTTGTATGTGTAAAATATACAAACATACACACACTTGTTTATTTAAAAATCTAGGTATTTGTTTTAGCTATATTTGGTATAGCAGGGTATTGTTTTCTGTGTAAAATATACAAACGCACGTAAAAATGTAAAAAATAAAATAAAATATCTTGTCTAAAAAAAAAAAAAAATCTTGTCTAAAAATCTTGTCTAAATTTCCCCAAGATGAATACCTTAGGCGAATAACCTAAAAAAAAAAATCACTTTCAATGGGCTTGTAGCGTTTTGGCGCTGTACAAATTTTTTCTGGCAGTACAGTGCTATAGAACCAGCGATAGAAATATAGGCCGCCAAAATGCGCTCCAGTCTTTTGAAGTCTTGCGGCGGGCCCAGCCAGTAGATACATTCCATGAAGAGCGCTTATTTTCAAAGTACAATAGTACGGTTGTGGTTTTAGAAATGTTTTGTCTTGAAACCTTTTGTAATAGTTAAAAAAATTGCTAAGAAAGGAAAAATAATGTTTTCATAATTTTTAGTTTTTCCTGATTTTTTTTTATATTATATCCATCATCTAATGGCACAAAAGAAAGGTCTAAGGTATCCCGAGAGAAAATGATATCAAATACATGTACTGAACTGAAGACATCCTGATGCATCCTGAACGGATTGCTCTCCATTCAGAATGTTTTAGGATAAAACTGATCAGTTCTTTTCCGGTATTGAGCCCCTGGGACGGAACTCAATGCCGGAAAAGAAAAACGCTAGGATGGACGCATGAAAAACCTGAAAAACCGGCCTGGTAAGGAAGGGGGATAAACACTCCGGTAATGAAGTGGTTAATGTATTCCTGTTTTTATTATTCTTTTTTATTTGCATTGTTTTTGTTTTTTTTTACTTATATTACGGTCTATTTATATCTCTATCTAGTCTTTATTCTATGTTATTATTGTTCTAGTTATGGCTGTTCTTTATCATTCTAGTTTATTATTCTTCTTCAGACTGCTCGCCACTTCTGCCGCTGGACTTTATTCAAGATTTGTTCTTGGAAGTTTCCCTATTTTCCGTGATCCTTCTATTTTTTTTTTTACATAAAAATTCTTCTAATGCAAGGCTGAGTTCACACTTCAGTTATTCGGTCCGTTATTTCCATCATTCCACTATCGTGAACCAAAGCCAGGAGTGAAGCCTCCACGGAGATATAATGATTTGACTTGTATCTATTCCGTTTTTCGCTCACAATAACTGATCAAAATATCTGAAGTGTGAACGAAGCCTAATCTGTAGTTTATTCCTATTAAGTAGCACAAGTTAATATTTGCTCAAGATGACCTATAAAACACAAACAGATGACTTTACAGCCAGTTCTGTGGTAATATTTGATCATTGAGGTATATAATTTGCACTGTGGCACTGGCAGTTAGGGGCGTAACTATAATTCACTGGGGCCCCATAGCAAAATAAAATGGGACCCCCCCTCCCTACCAAAATTAAAACAGCAGCATAAGTAGCAAGACTTATAGATATGTATCATAGCACAATATAGCAGAAAACCCACGTTATAGCAAAAAGCCACCATATTATTATTCCCTACAAAAAGGTACAATGTTCTTGACCTATTTGGACCCCCTCAACCCCCTCAGGGGCCCATATCAAGAGCTATGGCTATAGTTATGCCCAGTCATTGGATCAGCAGCATACAAAAAGTGGCCAGAAGAGTTCTGAAGAACGGTCAACCCTCTAAGCAGGACATTAGAAGATCCTACATGAAGGCACTTACCTCCCCCTTGGACTGCTCCTTACTCTTCTGAAATACAGAAAGTTCTCTCTGCAGGTTCCCAAGATTAATGGACTGGTAGACCAATGCAATTAGGCAAAGAAGGACACCCAGCCAAGATCCTGTCCCACCCCACATTCCCCGTGCCAGACTTGGAACCACGTTGACCGTCATGGTATGAGCCATGGCGTTCCTTGCAACCAACTGGGCAAAGGCAGGAGGTTATTCAGAAAGCAGGGCGTAACAGCGACTGTATAGGATTAATCCGGTGAAAACTGTTCCCTGGAGAAGACAGTCCCGCAAGCTGGTATGAACGTGGCACCGATGGATTGTGCCGGAGACAATAAAAGAAGAGAAACAAAACCGAGCCAAAAAAGGGAACGCCAGTAATTGAACAATGAAACTGAAAGTGGCAAGGGAATAACTGAAATTACAGAGAGAGGGAGAGCTGTCCAGGAAAGAGACTGCCTAAGAGAGAGTCATGTATATTACTGCTATAAACACGAGATGCTCGGGAGAGCTGACTAGCCAGCCAAACAGTAGTGACTATGGATAAGCCAAAGACATTTCGTAATCCCCCCCCCGCGCCCGCCGCCCGCCCCCGGGAATCTCTGATTATAATCTCTCATTAAAGTGGTACGGTCAGGTTAATCATCCTTCCCCGTCAATAAATCCATAAAACCCCTGGACAGCAATGAGTTAAATGACTCACCAGGAAAATCCTAATATGCAAAGCAGGTAATTTTTTTTTTCTTGTGAAAGGCCAAGTTGTGTCCAAGACTTTTTTTTCCTGCCAAAAAAGTCTGTCACAACTGACTGAAGTAAGGACGCAAGAGTTTACGTCCATTCCGTGGAGTGCAAGCATCTCAGGCAAAGATGGATGAGGGCCCAGCGTCACCAAGGGATTCTTACTCTATATTTTTTACTATATTTGTTAATTTTTTTTATCTGTTTGATCCATAGGTGAACAGGTTGATAATTATTATTATTAGGCTTAGTTTCGAATTCAAAAAATTTATTTTGCAAACCTGAGCTATTAAGACTGGTCAACTTACTGTGGTCGCAAACCGACCTTCTGATGCGGTGTCCTAATAGTTCTGAAGTTGAGTGAGCCGGCTGGAGGTCAAGACACACATGGATGGGTTTCTCATAATGGCCTCTTTATTGTAATGAGCTGTGAAAATATTTATACATAGACCATCACAATAAAGGTGTCCTAGGTAAAGACCAGGTTTGAGTGACTATGTTTGGTTTCAATTGAAAAGGAATGGTCAGCATAGCCCCCCCTAGGGGCCCACCGTGGAATTTGTACTCCTGCCTTCCGAGGCTAAATCCTGCAGGTTATATATACAGGGTGGGCTATTTATATGGATACACCTTAATAAAATGGGAATGGTTGGTGATATACTAATGTGCCACAAACAGGAAGTTAATATGTGAGGGGGGAAACTTTTCAAGATGGGTGGTGACCATGGCGGCCATTTTGAAGTCTGCCATTTTGAATCCAACTTTTGTTTTTTCAATAGAAAGAGGGTCATGTGACACATCAAACTTATTGGGAATTTCACAAGAAAAACAATGCTGTGAAGATACGAGATGTGCAGCACCTGAAACTACGGACACTGGAAGCCTGTACTAGCATTTCTCCTGCGGTGTTGCTATCAGTGTGTGAAGAGTGGGAGAAGAGGGTTGCATTGACAATCCAACACAATGGGCAGCACATTGAACACATTTTATAAGTGTTCAGAAACTTGTAAATAACTCATGAAAGAATAAAGTTACGTTAAAACCAAGCACACCATTGTTTTTCTTGTAAAATTCATAATAAGTTTGATGTGTCACATGACCCTCTTCCTATTGAAAAAACTAAAGTTGGATTCAAAATGGCCGACTTCAAAATGGCCGCCATGGTCACCACCCATCTTGAAAAGTTTCCCCCCTCACATATACTAATGTGCCACAAACAGGAAGTTAATATCACCAACCATTCCCATTTTGTTAAGGTGCATCCATATAAATGGCCCACCCTGTAGATATAAATGAATATGTATACAAAATGGACACCTTTATTCTTTCCCTCACATTACCCTGAGAGACCTAGTTTTTAGATTACGACTGGGAAGAAAAAAAAAAATTATACATTTTTTTGTCTTTTTTTCCTTTTGTTTTTGAATAAAAGATCTGAATTTTTGAAATTCCAAATTATTTTGGTAATGGAGTTGAATTGCTTCTACTC
This sequence comes from Bufo gargarizans, assembly GCF_014858855.1. Classification (NCBI taxonomy): domain Eukaryota; kingdom Metazoa; phylum Chordata; class Amphibia; order Anura; family Bufonidae; genus Bufo; species Bufo gargarizans. The sequence goes on from NC_058081.1 coordinate 51,787,673, forward strand.
TTGTCAAGGAGATTTTTTTTTATTCTATTCCACTACCTCCGATGAAGTTTGTTTTAAGAAGCAACTACATTTCTAGTATTTCTCCAGTTTATTTTTTTTCTCAGTCAGTAGTATTACGCTTACAATACTTTGCCTGAATTGGCTTGGATGCACTAGGGTAATTTTCCTAGGTTATAAGCTAGATTATGGCAAAGGGTTGACCCATTCGGAAAAACCCTCATTAGGTTGGATCCACCCCATCGATCGAGTGATGACTACAAGTCTAACCTACACCCTGTGAGACCTCTCATTTCAAATGAATGGGTGACCACTTAATACACCTCATTGACCAAAAAAATAAGTCGCCAAGAAGGAGTTGTTGGAATCTAATGAAGCTTTCTATGTATAATGGTAATGATGAAATGTCGAAGTGATTACAATATTAGAGCGAAAGGAAGCTTAATAGGGAAAACTGTACAATTGAAAGGAGGCTCCAGGACCCTGCTTGACCGTCTCTAGCCTGGACAGAGAATGAGATACGGTTGGGCGTGGAGGCATACAGGTTCTGTACGGTGTCCTGCTGTATATTTGCCCACAGATGTTACAGCTCATCCTGTAGACCCTGCACACTCTTAGGCCTCTTTCACACGAGCGTGACGGATTAGGTCCGGATGCGTTCAGGGAAACTCACCATTTTGCAAGTTTTGTCTGCGATTGCGTTCAGCTGTTCAGTTCTTTCCGCGCGGGTGCAATGCGTTTTGATGCGTTTTTCACGCGCTTGATAAAAAACGGAAGGTTTACAAACAACATCTCTTAGCAACCATCAGTGAAAAACGCATTGCATCCGCACTTTCTTGATGCGTGAAAAAAAAATGCAGACAGACCCATTGAAATTAATGGCTATGTTCACATCACGCATTGCACCCGCGTGGAAAACTCACTAAAAGGGGCCTTAGGTTGCTGAAGCTGGCATCTCAACTGGTCCCATAAATGCTAGATTGGTGATAAATCTGGTGACTGGGCAGCCAAGGATGTGTGGATGAGCATTATCCTGCTAAACGATGCCAGGTGGAAGTTCTACCATGAGAGGATCACACATGGAGGCAGGATGTCCTCCACATATCGCTGAGTTGTTAGTGTCCCTCATATCACTACTAGGGGTGACCGACTATCATATGTGATGGCTCCACAGATCATCACACCAGCAGTTGGGGCAGTGTGTCCTCCGCAGCAAAGGCAGTGCTCACCACCAGGCCTCCATACTCGAACTGGACCGTCATCAGATTACAAACCTAATTTGGATTTGTTGCTGAAGACAATTTGGTTCCAGTCCCTGGTAGTCTATTAGCCCAGCAACCTATACCTGAGATTCTGTCCCCACACGCAGGTACGGGCTTCTTCACTCCTCCTCGCTGCTGCATGCCATGCTGACAGGTGCGGGCAGCGGGGTTCTTAGATGTGGTCTGCATTCCTGCCACCAGGAGGCTCAGTTCCTTGTATGTATTTAGGGTGTGTGCGGGCGTGTCTCTCCACCCTTTGTGAGGCAGACTGCGCACGCCTCCTATCTTCCCCAGCCTATGGCCTGCATGCAGGAGGTATTTAAAGGCGCCTCTTTTACAGGAAGGCGCCGGAGCAGCTTAGGTTCCTAGCTAGTCTAGTTTCCTGTTTGAGTGAAGATGTTCTGTTGGTTCTTGTCATTCTAAGTACCGGACTTCGGATTATCTTTTACGGACTTTGCCTGATTGATGCCTGCCCTGACCCTGATCTACGTGTACGGACTTTGCCTGCCTGCCGTCTGCCCTGACTTCTGTCTTCGTACCCTGACTACGCCTCCGTCTGATCAGCCTCTGGCCTCCCAGCATCTACTGGGTGTATTGTGTCACCTGGAGGTCCAAGTCTCTCTTCACCATCAGAGGTATTGTGTGAAGAACGAGGGGTTTTCCTCAGACATTGTCCTCAGAGGGAGTTGGTCACGTGGGGCAGCGGGTTCCCACCCACTGGTCATAACACAGTCCAGGTTTCTCGTTCACAACACACAAGCAAATAGTGTTGAGCTAATCGAAGTATCCGACTTAGTGGACTTCGATACGAATTTCAGGAAAAATTTTATTCTCTGCAAAGCTGAATTTCCTCATGCTTCATGGTAAAGAATACATTTTTCCTGAAATGGCAGTAAAAACAAAAAAATACATACCTCATACATTTGCGGCTATCTTAATTGAATACACTGTGCAAAATCTTACGATTGCCGCCGCGGCTTCTATGCTAAAGTGAGTATTTTTTATGTTTTTTACCAGATTAACTCCTGAAAGCCCTCAATGTTAACCTCAGCGATGAATGCAGCATCCAAGGGGTTCAATGACGGAGGGGTGGTGCAATCGCTGTTCCCCGTCATAGCACCCTCTACATACAAAGAAATGCACTTCGTGACAAAGTAATTAGTCACGAACCAAATTTCTTTGTGAAATTCGGCGAAGCAGCCAAATTCAATTTTCCATAACTGGGTCAAACAATCCTCTCTACTGGTGGTCTGTCTGGGCTGTCCAGAGCCTGTTCACCGCGTATCCGTGCCTCCGTGTATCCCCTGTTCCCAACACCTCCTCACAGTTGGGACAGAACGGTCTAGATGGTGGGCAGTTCATTGAAATGGTCATCCTGCTTCTCTCAGTCCAGTGATGCGCCCCATCTTAGTGTCTGTCAACTGGGCAAAATGTCTTCGAGTACGTCGTAGAGGCATGTCTAGCAGTCAGCGATCTCTTACCAGGAGGTCCACTACCTAAGGTAAGGCATGAATGTGGTGAACTTTGAGATTGCATTCTGTACTTTGAAATAATCAGTAGTAATAAATTTCCGATTGTGGTGGACAATGTACCATTAAATTGTTTCATCCTTCCGCCGTACCCGTGATGTGGCACACAGGTTAGCAATACATAGCCTCTGGCAGCAAGTTACATCCAGCAATCATCTCCTCTTTATGGGGATTAGCGATCGATACTGCGATCACTCATCCCCATACAGATTTTTTTTGTTTGCTGGGGGCACATCCCTGTTCATACAGGACAATCTGCTGATAGCTGATGACTTTATGTCCCGCATACAATATGTGATCACCCAATAATCAAGCTTTTCCTCAGGTGATTGCTGGCATATTTATATGGAGCAGTTATCAGGAACAAGTGTTCGAACAAATGCTCATCCCAAGAATTGCCTCGATCCTCGGGCCTCCGTATAATGGCCTTTAGGCTCTAATTGGTACTAAGGCATCCTATATACCCCTTGATGATTCACATAACAAGATGAAACATGATTTGCAGAATAGCAAAGTAGGGTGAAACTCTGGAGAAAAACCAGCTGCTGTCTGCAAGAGAACTGCAGACAAATATCAAGACAACCGCAAGCTTAAAGCCAGAGCTACACAGGCTAGAAAAACTTTTATCAATGTCTTGAGGTGACCAAGTCCAGAACTCAAGTCACTTGCCATATTGCCAGCATTACCCTCATTGCTAGCACTTCATTTAGAATAAATCTGGGGAGAGGATTAAGGCTGCAGCTACACCTAGACTTTTTAAACTATAGAGTGGCAGCTGTAGTTCAATGCATTGACTTCATACAATCTTGTGTACTGCAGCTATCACTTGACGGTTAAACTAAATAAAAAATGTACAAAAAGTATAGGTGCAGCTCCAGCCTTAGGCTAGGGCTGCATGGAGACCTTATTTAGCACTGCAGATTGATTTTAATACATGACAGCTGCAGTACACAAAATTGCATAAAACTCAACGTATTCCTTAGAAAAATTCTCAAGAAAACCTGCTGCAGTCTGCAAGAGAACTCCAACTTTGCAGAAAATTGGTTTTCCAAAAAGACGATCCCAGACCTAAAGACAAAGCTAAACAGGCATGATTTAGCAAATAGTCCGATTTACTTAAAGGGGTTGTCTCATCTCAGACAATGGGGGCATATTGCTAGGATATGCCCCCATTGTCTTATAGGTGCGGATCTCACCACTGAGACCCACACCTATATCTGAAACAGAGCCCCGCAAAGTGGTGGCTGGAGGTCTCCAGTCCGGCCACCACCAAACCAATCCAGCGCTTAGATATTTTCGGAGGCCCCATAGAAAATAAATAGAGGGCGGCTGCGCAGTGTGCCCTCCACCACTTCAGTGCTCCGTTCTTGATATAGGTGCAGGTCCCAGCGGTGGGACCCGCACCTATAAGACAATGGGGGGCATATCCTAACGATATGTCCCCATTGTCCTTGATGAGACAACCCCCTTAAGAATGTGTGATTGAACGTGAAGATACATTAGCTGTGCATTCACAGTACCTATGCCAGAGCTTCGAAAGTTTTATTGTACATGTCTGAGGGTCTGTTCACATGCTGCAGGGAATTCTGCAAAATTGCGACAGAATGCAGCTCTTCTGAAGCAATTTTGCAAATAATCAGAAAAAAATTTGATTTAATCACACCTTGTGAATAAAGCCTAAAGATGATGGAGATGTATTCAAACAAATCTTGGTTATCACATTGAATCCAGGTTAATACTTACTTGGAGGGTGTACACACTTATGCATTTGATCATTGTAATGAATTAATTTGTGTTGCACATAGACATCAAGTGGGATTGGAAAAACATGTCTGCTTTCTTCTAGAAATAACTGTCCATAGGTTGTGCCAACTTACCACTGACGCAAATGGGACTGAGTTCTGTGGAAAGGTGTGGTGTTGTTTTTTGAGCAGCTATGTTTTTCTAGTCACAGGCAGGAGTAGCTGAGCAGATTGATATATAGTTTTGTTGGAAAGGAATCAGTATACATTGTCATTTGTTCATATATTCTGGTTTAGAAATCCAGTGGCCTACTCAGAGACTGACAGTTATCCAGTGGGTGGTCCTACTCAGAGACTGACAGTTATCCAGTGGGTGGTCCTACTCAGAGACTGACAGTTATCCAGTGGGTGGTCCTACTCAGAGACTGACAGTTATCCAGTGGGTGGTCCTACTCAGAGACTGACAGTTATCCAGTGGGTGGTCCTACTCAGAGACTGACAGTTCTCTGTATACAGGCTGTCTATAGGAATGTAGCTATGGCAAGCCTGTCAAGTACCTATCATTAGTTATAATGGCTCGTTTTGTGTAGAGAGCAATCATAAGGGGAGATAAAATAGCCGCAGTCCTATAACTACACACAAAACCTGTCCTAATCACACAATAAGTTACTTCACAACACTTAGCTAAAGAGCTGCCTCATCCTCCTTTCTGTTCTGCTTCTCAGGGATTATGATCCTAGATACAGTTTAATATGATCTTCAGCTGAATCTCTGTAGGAATGAAGTTCATGAGGTGACATAAAGTACAGAGAGGATGGACAGGACAGACTGTGGTAATGGAGACTACATACAAGTGCTGCTGCTCATTAACCACATCCCCATCTCCTCTCTTTACTTCATGTCTCCTCATGGACTCCATTCCTACAGAGATTCAGCTGAAGATCTTATCAGCTCAGGACCATGATCCCTGACGAGCAGAGCAGAGAGGAGGATGAGGCAGCTCTTTAGCTCAATGTGCTGAAGTAACGTGTGCTCTTGTGTGATTAGGACAGGTTTTGTGTGTACTGATAGCATGGCGGCCATTTTATTTCTCCTAATGATTATTCCCCAGACAAAACAAGCCATTATAACTAATGAAAGGTATTTGGGAGTATCTTTATAATAAAGTAATTAAGTATTTTCAGTAATTTTATTTTCTTAATTCCCAGAGAACCCCTTTAAAGAGTCTTTCTGTGTTGATTAGTGTTAAAAATGTCACTGAAATAGTTCATATGGGGGGAGAAGATACTTTTTATAGGTCCTGTATATGCTCTTTATTATACTGCCCCAATACAATAATCAAATAATAAGCAATATTATCATTTAACGTGTCCCATGTATAAAATTTATTTGAAAGTGATCAGTGTTATATAAATTCATCAAATATCTAGTTATGACCTGTACAGATCATCAATACTCTGGAACCGTTCTTGCAGTCCATAAGGTTAGTGGGTTGAAGTTAAATTCAGAAAAATAAACAAAAATTATACAAAAAGTTCACTAGTTTCTGCATACATCAGACAAGTAGGCACTTTTTGATCCCCAGTGTTCATTACCAATACGTATGCTGAACCCTGTTATCCTGTAGTAAATACTACTTTGCATGAGTAAGATTTCTGTTGTCTGTATAGTTTTCCATGTAGTCTTTTGGATTGGTCTAGAGCTCAATGGCTTTGGAGAACATCACAAATGGAAAGACAACTAAACATTGGATCTTTGATACAGTGGAGCAAAACCTTCCACTTGACACCCAAAGCTTTGTATTAAACATACAATGAGCAGACCCAACTCATTAGTGAAGACTATTATGGCTTGTAAAAGTTCAAGGTTTGGATTAAGACCGTGAAGAAAGTCATGGACACCATAGTCTTTGAAAGGCATGAAAAACCAACCTGCAGACAAAATAAGAATACTGGTCGTATGTTGACTATGGGTCAACTGGATTCCATGAACTAACACAATATATAGAGTTTTTTTTTACTCTCTGTGATTGAGAACATGGGACTAGACTAAGGCATGTCATAGTAATACTTTTTGGATCAATTGCCTTTTGACATGAGTAGAACTTTCCACTTGATACACAAAGCTTTATTGTATTTGACATACTATGAGAAGACAAATCTCATTGATGAAGACTGTTATGGCTTCTAAAAGTTAAAAGCTTGGATTTAGGACAGTCAAGAAAGTAATAGACACCATAGTCATCAAAAGGCACAAAGACCCAACCTATGGACTGGATACGAACACAGGTTGTATGGTCACCATGGGTCAACTGGGCTCCATTTGGTGAACTAACAGAAATTATAGAGATTTTTGTACACTATGTGATCAAGAACATGGGACTAGACTAAGTCATGTCATACTAATATTTTATGGATCAGTAACCTTTTTCCTATACAAAGCTTCTGTCTCCTGTCTGATCTACTATGTAGTTAGTCTTGTAAGTTCTGCTTGCTAACCGTAACTGGAAAGTTCTGCTTAATTGTTGATTCACTATTTTCAGTGGCTGCTAACATAGTAGTCTTTGTTCTCAAGATGAATTGGATCTTGTGTCGTGGCTTTGATTATTTAGAAATATGTGTTCATTCATTCCAGAGTTGTTTTGGTGTTTCAGTTGACCTTTGGAACCAGGCATTATGGTGATAATGGACAAGGTTGTGGAAAGTCCTTGTGGGGTTTTCTAACCCCTAAGAATAAAAACTCTCAATGGACCTGGAAAAGACCAAAGTAGGTGAGGAAATGCTCTACCTTCAAGCTGACTTTGGGTAGAGTTTTGATGCGGAGGGTGTGGCCAGGACGAAGGACCACAAGCCCTGAAACACTGCAGGTCTTCAGTTTGGGGTCACGGATACTTGCAGCAGTAGCAGAAAATTCTTGCAGGCAACGAAATATCAGATTACCATCTAGAAGTAAATCCAACTTGATGTAGCTGCTTCGGTCCTCATTAAAGTGCACCTTGGAAAAAAGGAGATGGAAGCTTTGTAGGCAAACATTAATGGAACCTATTAAAGAAGGATACCATCAACAATATATGACTGAAGAAGAGATAGACCAAGACAGGGAAGAGGTAGACAAATTAAAAGAAGTAGAGCAGGGAATGCTAGTAAGTTGTTTTAGTAACAAGAAGACTATTAAGGCAATTATGGTAGCAATAGAAGGTTACCAAAATTTGTGACCAATGTCAGTTGATGAAAATTCAGTAATAGACTTTGTTTAGTTATAACTCGGTCAGGCTGTTCCTCTGCTGGAGCAGCCTGCCCAATAGCTTTACTGTATATGTCAAAGTAGACACTTGACTATGAACCAGTTTGAATTGTGGCGCCACTTTCTACTATCCCATAAGTTATCTTTGGTAGAATGGTAATCAAAGTATACTACCTACAGGACAAAGATGTTGGACTTTCAGCAGGTACTAATTTTTTTTGTGGAGGTCCAACTGTTAGAGAGTATTTATAGCAATGCTTCCTAGGAGCAATGTTTCTTAATCTTTGATGTCTGCGGATGGGTGTCTGTAGTATTACCGATAGCCTGAGTCAAGAATCTGTAATGTTAGACATTGACTTACAAGGTAGATACTATAGGCCTGTAGCTGGTGGGGTGTACATCTCACCTAGTTTTCTAGTATGGTGAGAGGAGGAACTCAGAAAGCAGGATTTCCTCAGCAAATCTAGTTTGCTCAGGCTTTTTGTTGATAAGTTGACGTTCTGGGCCTAGGTTTCTATGGAAAGGCAGGTAGGATTGTTAGTGGATCTTGCCATTGACTCCCGGCTCCAGGACCAGTCCAGTCAATATATAATGGCCGGGCTATTTTAGGGCTGCAGTTGGTGCAGTTCTGGGTAAAGAAGCTGGAGTTTTAGTACTTTGAAAAACTTACCACTTGTATGAACTGTACTGCTTTGTTGATGTGTGGTACTAGACACTAAGCCAAAACCTGGTTAGTTAGCAACCGTATTGTGTTTAAGTCAGAGCCACACAGGCATAGGCTTTGACTTTGCTTAGTTAAATTATGTTCCTCTTGTCACAACTTATAAATGACACTGACTGAGGTAAGTTGCATAAAAAATTCTGCTGTGTGGATTGCAACCTTCTTGTGTGCCATCTACGGAGTGTCCATCTACATGTTTCTTTACCTAAATCCTCACACTACTTATAGATTGTTGTAAATGGCAACAAATGGTTTTGATATGAATGACTTGGTGTGGTTCATTGTAGACAGTTGTCAAGATGTTAGCAATTTTGTGGTGGATATAAGAAGAAGGATGAAGATGGTTTATGGTGAATGGTGGTAGTAATTCTGACTGAAGATATGGTATCTCAGAAAAGAAAGTGAAACAAGATAAAAACAAGATGGACTGGAAGTCAGATTTAGTTCATGGAATGGGAAGTGAAGAACCCAGGAGGTAACATCTTTCTCACCTGGCAATACAAATAGAACAATCCCTTGACGTTGACCATAAACTCCCCCTTTCCATCATCATATCTGACTGGGCTGGTAGAGTTTCGTGGAACTTCACTCCAGTGAAGGATCGTACCATTATCATCTGTGAAGATAGAAGGTTATAGTTTTATATCACACAGTGGAAAGAAATGGGAAGATATCGTCTGCCTACATCATAATTTATGAAGATATATAAAGCATATTCTATCCTCTTCAGTAAGGGTACTTAGCTTCTATCATATATTTGGACATTTGTCCGACATATTCAGCTATTGGTATTCACGCATACTCAGTTTAGCGCATGGATGCCGCCTGCCAGTATCGCTGATGACCGGAGTACGGAGCGGGCACATGCGCTGTTAGTGCTTTTACATTGAGTGACGTACTCACTCCTGATTCTGCCCTTTATTCAGACACTTAATGGAAGCATGCTTGGCACCAGGCGCAAGCATTAGATACGGTGCCTGCACACCTGTCTCTGACGGACGCCAATATCCACTATGTACAGGGTATCTAAACCCGCGGCGGGAAGCCATTTGCGCCGCAGGTCAGTACTATCCATTGGCCTTCCATCACTTCATGCCACCGTGCTTTCTCTATACTGGTCCCCCAATGAACCAACACATCTAATAGGGGAAACGCGTCGGGACACTTGAAAATTGGAGATCCTATACCGCATGGGACAACTGATTGAAAGAACTGGCATCATAAGTGACTGGGAATTACTGAATAGGTAGGGACTCTCAGTGAGGGTACAGCCACCATTAAGTGGGGCCGCCCCTTTCAGGGCGATTACTTCGCTTTTAGGCAGGGACAGTACAGAAATTTAGGGATAGCTTCCCTGATGACTGAAAGCAGACTTTATGCATTAACCTACATGCTCCTTCCTAATTACCTGGAGGACTCCAGACCACAAGTCTCTGCAGCAAGTATCCAAGTAATCCCCACTGAGTGATATGGTGAATGTGGTCCCTTTACCATAGGGGTCTACAGTATAGTGAGTGACCACACTTGTGGCACCAGTTGAATATTATTGAATTTATGGACATGTCCCTTATGCTGATAATAATCTCCATTTATCTATGTTTTGTTGAATTGATTTAGTTTTTTGTTGTGGGGATATATTTATATATATTTTAAGGTATCACTAATAAATGTTAAGTTTTAAGGGTAATTACATTATTCAGTGACACCTTCATATAACACAGTGGAAATTCATCTGTCGTCTGCTCACCTGCATTCATCTGTTGTCCTCCTTTTGGCAATTTACTGAAAAATACAAAAGCCATCGTTGACGCCAGACAAAATTCTTTGCACAAGATCAATTACTTTTAATGCCTCATTCAAAGCAAACCCTTCTGAAAGGATTCCTGGATCACAATGACAAAAATCTGTAATGCGCTTTTCTTCTAGGGATAGTTGTGGGGTTGGGGCGACTCCCTGGGAAATCTGTGGTTGCCATATTGGAGTAGACTGAGATGATTACCATCTTGAGATGGTGTGAGCTTTATCACATGTTCTCCTTCTGGAAGTATTGATTATTAGACGTTAGCCATAAAGGCTTGGCCATGGTCAGCAGCAACGGTGGAAATTGGTATTAAAGGGATTTGTCTCATCACATGTGGCAATTGATTGGTTGCAGCAGGTCCTGTTACAACACCAACATATTTACCCTTTCATATTGACATGGTGTTTTTGCACCTAAAACTGATGTTCCCTTGATGTTTTTGTTTTACAAGATTCGAAGATTCTGAGATTCTCAAAGCTCACTGTCTGGCACCGAGAATAATTTGTGTGCCGCAGTCCATTTAAAGGAGTTATCCGAATCAAAATTTTCTACCCTGTCCTTCCCCTGCCAAGCCCTACAACTTACTAATATACTAAGCTACTTTTTCTCCAGAGATCAGCAGAGTGGTCACGTGACTGCGCCCTCTGTAGAGACATCACGACCAGACCTCCCATGATGCCCTTCATCAGAATCCCCAGCCAAATAGTCTTGATGTCAGACCCATGTGATCTTGGAATGGGCCGGTCAATGCTCTCAATCCACGAGCAGGGTAGACATAGTCCACTGCTGGTCATATGAAAGCTATGTGGGAGGAAACAGCAAGGGGATGATGGGGGATGTAGTGGCGTTTACATTTCTGGCTGAGCTTGCCGCACACAGCACTATGGGAAGTGTTGTGACTGCTGCTCGTCTGTATGGTAGACAATGGATCATAGCGGAAGCACGGAGATTGAAGCGCAGACTCTGGAAAAGTGGACTATTCTGCTCTGTAGGAGACTATTCGAAGTTTACACAATTAAATGACATTTTTCAGGATCCTGCAGAACCTCTCTAAGTCTCACTTTTTTAACTCTTAACTAATTCAAGAATTTAAATTGGAATATTTAACTTCTTGGAAACCTTCTTGTTCCTCCTTTGACCTACACTCAGTGCCAGGTTTACACTGAGCTGAAGATCTGAGGAATATGAAGACTGAGCTGAAGATCTGAGGAATATGAAGACTGAGCTGAAGATCTGAGGAATATGAAGACTGAGCTGAAGATCTGAGGAATATGAAGACTGAGCTGAAGATCTGAGGAATATGAAGACTGAGCTGAAGATCTCAGGAATATGAAGACTGAGCTGAAGATCTCAGGAATATGAAGACTGAGCTGAGGATCTGAGGAATATGAAGACT